>NC_090843.1:43636485-43938696 GCF_028021215.1 Eschrichtius robustus
CATGCCAGCCTAATAAGACTAAAGCATGACTGAGTTGAGGGCCATAATTTCTTTATTTTTATTGTCCAGTTATGTAAAAGTATCAAAGGTGAGAAACATACCACTCAAACATAATGCTGCTTTTTAAAAAAATGACACGAAAGATCATTTGAAACGCTCTATAAAATATTTCAACTGACTACACAGTTTACCAAGGACCCAAACAAAGGAATAGTGACCATAAGCATAACAGCAACCTAATAACAACCTTAATAATGGACTCTAGGTCAAGATTACATTTTCTAGGTTTAAGTGAGGTACTGTATACAAAAAGATGCAACATTATTAAATTTAAAACATTTTGTGATATATTTAAAGACTTAGGGACTTCCCTAGTGGTGCAGTGGTTAAGAATCTGCCTGCCAATGCAGGGGACACGGGTTCGGGCCCTGGTCTGGGAAGATCCCACATGCCACAGAGCAACTAAGCTTGTGCACCATGACTACTGAGCCTGCACTCTAGAGCCTGCGAGCCACAGCTACTGAGCCCATGTGCCACAACTACTGAAGCCCGTGTGCCTAGAGCCCGTGCTCTGCAACAAGAGAAGCCCCCGCTCGCTGCAACTAGAGAAAGCCCGCACACAGCAACAAAGACCCAACGCAGCCAAAAATAAATAAATTAATTAATTAAAAAAGAAAAAGACTTAACGTTTTATCAGAAATCAACAATGTGACAAATACTGATTATCTGCTCTGTGGCAGGCACCAATACCAGGCATGTGGAAATACAAAGACAGCCCTTGTTTTCAAATAGCCCTTTATTACAAGGCATTACTTTTCCCCTCTTTTTCAAGGCATCCTACGCATAAGGTAATCTAATAATAATGCCAGCCAGAGGTATCTTAAGCCAAGCAGTGACAGAGCAATCAGGATCCACATTGACTGTTAAGTGCTTTTATAACTCCACTTCTACTATTTTCTCATGGCAAGTTAATCTCGATCACAATATACTTAAACACATTGGAACATATAGTAACTTAAAATTTGCTACCAGTGTCACATCCTTCTACTCACTCCCACCCATGGGTCATGGATGCCATAACGTCTGCTTACCCAATTTCTTTTTTCAGCATACACTTAGCTGCAGGAAAAGGTCAAACTCAAATGTGTTATCATTTAAGCTGCACTTCAAATCCAAGTATTTGTTTTGTTTTTTAATAAATTTATTTATTTATTTACTTATTTTTGGCTGTGCTGGGTCTTCGTTGCTGCGTGCGGGCTTTCTTTAGTTGCGGCGAGCAGGGGCTACTCTTCGTTGCGGTGCGCAGACTTCTCAATGTGGTGGCTTCTCTTGTTGCGGAGCGCGGGCTCTAGGCACGCGGGCTTCAGTAGTTGTGGCACGCGGCTCAGTAGTTGTGGCACATGGGCTTAGTTGCTCCGCAGCATGTGGGATCTTCCCGGACCAGGGCTCGAACCGGTGTCCCCTGCATTAGCAGGCGGATTCTCAACCACTGCGCCACCAGGGAAGTCCCTCAAATCCAAGTATTTAAATCAATGAAAAGAAATTCTACTTTGGAATCTGAAAAATCACAATCACAAGCTGCAAACACTGAAGACACGACTTTTGCATCAGAGGTAAAATTTAAACTTCAGCACCCAAAATCCTAAAGATACAATGTTCTAATCCTTTAAGAATACCCTGATCTGTGATTATTATGATTGCCTCTTAAATACTAGGAAGTAGAAAGAGAGAGACAAAGCCTCTATTTTTCTTCACTTCATTCACAACTTAGCCCCAAAGTTCTGATTATAAGCATTTTCTTTAACAATAAGCCACCTTTACAACATACAGATAATTACAGGTTCAGGTCAAGAACTCTAGACCATATTGATTACACCTCTATGCAATAAGGACCCTCCAGCACTGTTTGTATCCACTCTAACAGGGACAGCTTTTAAGTATCTGTGACACTAAGAATTTTCAGTCCTATCAATGCCAGAAATGGAAAGCCAATGACCAGTCAGGCCTGTCAGTCGTTGCCTGAAGCAATAAGGACAAGCTGGGAATTCATCACGCTGGAACTTCATCTGCCAGCTGCATTCACACATTTTCACCACCTGAATGGTTGATTCTCTTCAACTCCCACGTGGCTCATTTCAGCATACAGTGTTTTGAAATGAATATTTGATCAGGCAGGGTAAAAAGAGGTCTGGACTTATCTGAGGTGTCACCATAATGCACTTTAAGTATTTCTGAGTATCACGAACTAGGTGTCTCAAAGCCCACTCTTTGCATATTTCTGAAATGGACCTGTGATCCTAATTAAATATGATTAAATGAGATAAGCCATGTGAAAACACCTACCACAATGTTGGGCACATAGCTGTTTATAAGTAAATACTGGTTCCCCATTTCTTTTACTTCTGTCTAATGGCAAATATCCTGAAGATTCCTCACAGAGCACTGGGAGACAGGGATCTCATACTGTCAAAGAAACTTAAAATCACCCTAATTTTGTCAAAACTTTAGATCCTCACCCAAATATGAACCTAAGAAATAAAGAAACATGGTAGGCTTATTAAAATTGCTTCAAGATTTTTGGACTTCAAGATTTTGGTTCTGATATGCTAAGGTATGGTCTTCTTTATATTTATCCTACTTGGGGCATGCTAAGCTTCTTGAAATTTGAGTTGATGTCTTTAATTTTAGAAAATTCTCAGCCCTTCATTTATTTCTTTTGTCTTATCCTCTCCTTCTTTCCATCCATGTGTTAACAACTGCACGTATGTTAGACAGTTAAATATTACCCCCCACACTTCTCACACTGAGTTCTGTTGCATTTCATTATTTTCTTCTTTCTTTACTTCAGTTTTGATAAGTTCTGACTTGTTTTTGGGTTTCTAATTCTTTCTTCCTATGCATCCAGTCAGCTGTTAAGCCCATTCAATAAATTATTTATTTAATATATTATATTTTTCAGTTTTAGAATGTCAGATTGGTTCTTTTATGGATTTTGTCCATCTTTTTGCCATTCCAATGAAGGAATGATATAAGAATGTAGGAGTTCCAATATAGGAATAATACAGTAGAGGAATGTAGGTTTTCATTTGTAAAAGAACACCCAAAACAACTACATCTAACATTATATTTAATAGTGAAATATTAAACACTTCTCTCTAGGATTAAGAAGACAAGAATGTTCAATATCATCACTTCTACTCAACATTGTACTAGAGATCTAAGCAAGTACAATAAGGGAGGAAAAGAAATAAAAGGTATAAAGATTGGAAAGAAATAAAACCATCTTTATTTGCAGATGACATGACTGCATAGCAGAAAATCCAAACGAATCTATTAGAATTAATACATGAACTTATAAAGGATTCTGGATACAATTTAAATGTACCAAAAAAAAAAAAAATCATTGTATTCTATATACTATGGAAAAATCCTGAAAAATAAAACATGCTATTTATAATAGCATCAAAACATCAAATAATTGAAATAAATTTTACAAAATATGTATGACTTTTACATTAAAAGTTAACAAATATTAGGAGAAATTAAAGAAGGCCTAAATAAATGGATAGCTAAAGAAGATTCATGTATTCAAAGATTCAATATTGTTACGATGTCAAATCTCCCAAATTTGATCCACAGATTCAATGAAATGTGAATCAAATCTCATCTAAATTTCTGTAGAGATGAATATATACTTAATATGTGTGTGGGGGGCATATATATACATATATATATATATATATGTATATATATATAATATATATCTCTCTCTCTCTGTCTCTCAATAGTTTTCAAACATTTTTGGGAATCAAGACCCCTTTGTGCTCTTAAAGATTGAGGACTCCAAAGAGCTTTGGTTTATGTGATTATATCTATCAATATTGAAAATATTTATGTATTAACTCATTAAAAAACAACAAGAATCACTTTATGTATTAAACTAAGTGACATTTTAGTTTTGAGCCATTACAAATAATGACATTCTTTCTTTCTTTGATGGTATATTACATAAATTTTTATCAAAGTATAGATGATTTACAATATTATACTAGTTTCCGGTATACAACATAGTGATTCAATATTTTTATACTCCATTTAAATTTATTACAAAATAATGACTATATACTTGTTGCTTATTTTATACATAGTGGTTTGTGCCTCTTAATCCCCTACCTACCTCTATCTTGCCCCTTCCTCTTTCCCTCTCCCCACTGGTAACTAGTAGTTTGATCTCTATATCTGTTAGTCTGTTTTTGTTTTGTTATATACATTCATTTGCCTTATTTTTTTGACTCCACATGTAAGTGATAACATGGAGTATTTGTCTTTCTCTGTCTGACTTACTTCACTAAGCATAATACTCTCCAAGTTCATCTACATTGTTGCAAATGGCAGAATTTCATTCTTTATTATGGCTGAGTCATATTCCATTGTACATATATACCACATCTTCTTTATCCATTCATCTGTTGATGGGCACTTAGGTTGCTTCTATTTCTTGACTATTGTGCATAATGCTACTATGAACATTGGGGTTCATATATCTTTTTGAATTAGTGCTTTTATTTCTTCAGATATATACCCAGGAGTGAAATTGCTGGATCATATGGAAGTTCTATTTTTAGTTTTCTGAGGAATATCAATACTGTTTCCCATAGTAGCTGCACCAAATTACAATCCCACCAACAGTGTACTAGGGTGCCCTTTTCTCCAACATTTGTTACTTGTAGACTTTTCGATAATAGCCTTTCTGACAGGTGTGAGGTGATACCTCATCATGGTTTTGATTTGCATTTCTCCTTTGCTTAGCAATGCTGAGCTTCTTTTCATGTGGTTTTTGGCCATCTGTATGTCTTCTTTGGAAAAATGTCTATTCAGGTCTTCTACCCATGTTTTAATTGGTTTTTTTTTTTTTTTTTTGAATGAGCTACGTATATATTTTGGATATTAACCCCTATGGTCATATCATTGGTTAAGTTTATTCCTAGGTATTTTATTCTTTTTAATCCAATTCTAAATTAACTGTTTCCTTAATTTCTCTTTCTGATAGTTCATTATTAGTGTATAGCTAAGCAACATATTTCTGTATATTAATCTTGTATCCTGCAACCTTGCTGAATTCATTTATTAGCTCTAATAGTTTTTTGGTGGAGACTTTAGTATTTTCCATACATAATATCATGTAATCTGCAAATAGTGACAGTTTTATTTCTTCCCTTCCAATTTGAATGCCATTTATTTCTTTTTCTTGTCTAATTTCTGTAGCTAGGACTTCCAATACTATGTTAAATAGAAGTGATGAGAGTGGGGATCCTTGTCGTGTTCCTGATGTTAGAGGGAAAGCTTTCAGCTTTTCACAGTTGAGTATAATGTTAGCTGTGGGTCTGTCATAAATGGTCTTTATTATGTTGAGATATGCTCCGCTGTACCCACTTTGATGACAGTTTTTATCATGAATGGACATTGGATTTTGTCAAGTGCTTTTTCTGCATCTGTTGAGATGATCATATGATTTTCATCCTTCCTTTTGTTAATACAGTGTATCACATTGATTGATTTGCAGATACTGAGCCATTCTTGCATCCTTGGAATAAATGTCAGTTGATCATGGTGTATGATCCTTTTTATATACTGCTGAATTTAATTTGTTAATAGTTTGTTGAGAATTTTTTGCATCTATATTCATCAGAGATATTGGCCTATATTTTTCTTTTTTTGTAGTGCCTTTGTCTGGTTTTGGTATCACGGTAATGATGGCCGTATAGGATGAGTTTGGGGGTGTTCCATCCTCTTCAGTTTTTTAGACTAGCTTGAGGATATGTTATAGCTCTTATATGTTTGGGAGAATTTCCCTGGGAAGCTGTCCATTCCTGGACTTCTGTTTGCTAGGATTTTTTAAAAATACAAATTCAATTTCACTACTAGTGATTGGTCTGATTCAGTTTATTTCTTCCTGACTCAGTTTTGGAAGGTTATATGTTTCTAGAAATTTTTCCATTTCTCCTAGGTTGTCCAATTCGCTGGAATAGAACTGTTCATAGTATTCTCTTATGATTTTTTGTATCTCTGTGGCATAGGCTGTTTAAATAGTATTTTTATTGGGACTTCTCTGGTGGCACAGTGGTTAGGAATCTGCCTGCCAATGCAGGGGACACGGGTTCGAGCCCTGGTCCGGGAAGATCCCACATGCTGCAGAGCAAATAAGCCCTTGTGCCACAACTACTGTGTCTGCGCTCTAGAGCTGGGGAGCCACAACTACTGAGCTAGCGTGCCACAACTACTGAAGCCCGTGCGCCTAGAGCCTGTGCTCCACAACAAGAGAAGCCACCGCAATGAGAAGCCCGCGCAATGCGACGAAGAGTAGCCCGTTTGCCACAACAAGAGAAAGCCCGCATGCAGCAATGAAGACCCAACGCAGCCAATAAATAAAAAAAAAAAATTAAAAAAAAAAAAAATAAATAGTATTTTTATTAAAAATAATTTCCAAACTAATAGTGAGAAAGAGTGACATTTTTACTTTTTTTGAGAGAAATCTTTATAATAGATAACAGGTGGATTCTCCTATCAGCTTATGTATTTGATCTGTTGTGATATGTTGTTTTGGTTGAAGTATGTGAAGACAAGTTGGCCTCACTGAGAAATGTGATTGGAAAAGGATGCAGCATATTCATATTCTGAGCCTTTTCAGATTCTGGGGATATTCTTCTTTGATATTACACTTAACAAATTAGTTACAATGATATCTGAAACCATACCAATTAACTTTTGGACTCTGTCATATTAAAATCCTTTGTCCTATCTTGCACTTGGAATGAGTCCATTACCCAGACATAATTTTATCATATCATAAGGTTGGTCATTTGGAAAATATTTCAGATCTTCCAAATGTTGATTTACTTTATGATATAAAATATCACACTAGTCAACATCACCACCTATCTCATCAGAAATGTGTTTAAGTATTGGGAACCTGTTAAGCAGACTGGTAGATACATGGTTTCCAAATTTCCAATCTTCAGTTGAAGACTAGAATTTCTATCATTGGTAGTAAATACTGTCAGTTGTCTTCTTTGAAATGACAGGCTTACTTTGTTTATTTTTGAGAAAATTTCTGCCAAATACCAATGTCTGAATAAACATAGTTTGTCAGCTGTTCTTTCAAGTAAAATTGCATTCCATGAAAACAGTTGCTAGTTCAGTGCACAACAAACACACAAGTGCATTTCCTCAAGACAACCACTGTGCATTAATTTGACTGTGATATATAGAACATTAAAAAGAAGTACACAAGCATGAAAATTTAATAAAATGTATTAGATTTAAAAATTTAGTAAAATTAATAATGTTGACTATATCAAAGACAGCCTGAAGTAATTATATCTTTTTTTTTTTTCTTAACTGTGAGCAGGTTGCATTGGCTACAAGCATAGTTTGGTGCCACTGCTTTTTACTATGCTAAGATGCCAGCAGTTTTATCTACCATTGCTTCAGCACAATCTATACTAAATGTCAAGACAGTATAAAAAAGACAAATAATGACTTCATATTTATAAAAATAGTTTTCACGCACTGACCCCTTGGAAGTGTATTGGGGACTTCCAGATGTCTGTGGACCATACCATCCACTGGTATGTGTGTACATACGCATGTGTGTGGAAATGCAAAGATATATTGATACATGAATTTATATTCTATATTCTAGAATAGCCAAGATATACTTGAAAAAAAAAAGTAGAGACATTAATCTGCTACATTTCAAAACTTACTAAACAGCTACAGTTTTTAAGATAGTACGATAGTGGTATAAAGACATATATATATATATATATATATATATACACACACACATACACACACACACACACACACATATGTGGAAGAAAATAGAGAATCCAGGTAAAATATGATTTTTTTAAAAGGCATCATCGGGACTTCCCTGGTGGTGCAATGGTTAAGAATCCGCTTGCCAATCAAGGGGACACGGGTTCGAGCCCTGGTCCAGGAAGATCCCACATGCCGCTTAGCAACTAAGCCCGTGCGCCACAACTACTAAGCCTGTGCTCTAGAGCCTGTGAACCACAACTACTGAGCCCATGTGCCACAACTACTGAAGCCCGCACGCCCTAGAGCCTATGCCCTGCAAGAGGAGAGGCCACTGCAACGAGAAGCCCACGCACCACAGCGAAGAGTAGCACCCGCTCGCCGCAACTAGAGAAAGCGGACACAGCAACGAAGACCCAGCAGAGCCAAAAATAAATTTAAAAAAAAGAAAAGGTGTCATCGAAAGGCCTATCTTTTCAATGAACAGTGCAGGAACAACAAGACATTTGTACGGAAGAAACTGAACCTTGATCCTTGCCTCATATCGTAATAAAAAATAATTTGAAAAGGATAATAGACCTAAATGCAAAGGCCAAAACCATACAATTACTAGTGAAAAGCATCAGAAAACAGGAAAGGAAAAACAATGGAAAGTTTGGGTTTCCGCTTGTCAAAAAACACCAATAAGAAAGTGAAAAGGCAATGAACTGAAAGAACATATTGGCAAAATATCCAATGAAAGACCTTACCCAGAATAGTTAAAGAACCCCTGAAATTCAATAAAGACAGTAGACCCAACAAAAATTGGTGAAAGACTTCGCAAATACATTGCAAAAGAAGATATCCAAATCGCCAGTAAGTATATTCAAGGTGCACAATATCAGTATTCATCAGAGAAAAGCAAATTAAAACCCCAGTTTACATTCACTAGAACGGCTCCTACATTGCTGTTCAGAATGAAAAAATGGTAGAGTCATTTAGGGATACTTTCTTGGCAGATCCTAATAAAGCTAAACACATGCCTACCTTGTGAGCCAGCACTTCCAATCCTAGGTATAGGCCCCAAAGATATGAACGCATATGTCCAAAAAAAAAAAAAAAAGAGACTTATACAGAAAAGTTTATAGAAGCTTTATTAATAATATGCCAAAAGCTAAAAACAATGAGGTAATGGATATATAAACTGTGTTACATTCAAACTACACTGCAATGTAGAAAAAAATGAACTGGTGACACATGTAATACCTGGATGAATCTCGAAAACACTAAGTTGAGTAAAAGAAGCCACACACAAAAGAGTATGTACAGAATGATTCCATTTACACGAAGTTCAATATAGCTAACTTATGATGATAAAAGTCATAGTCTAGGCCAAAGGTAGTCTTGACTGGAAGAGAAATAAAGGAACTTTCTGGCATGATGGAAATATTCTAACTTGATCTGCCTGGTGATTACATGGGTATAAAAATTGATCAAGCTGTATGATTAAGATATGTGCATTTTTGCTATATGTAAACTGTACCCTAATTTAAAAAAATTCTTCAAAGGTGATCTGAAGTACGGATGTATCAATTTTTCAAGATGGAAGGGACTTTGCAAATAACCTACTTCAATTCTTTTCTTCATTTTATAGAAGCAAGCCTTGGGTTTTGAAGCAAGTTCTTAACGAGGTAGTTCCAAGCAGAGCTGAGACTAGAACCAAAGATTCATAAGTGACTAGTCACTATTCCTTCCACTGCACCAAGCTTCGAAAACAAAACTGTTCCGGGGAACAATTATTTCCACTTTGATTATTTGCTTTAGTTTTTCTCTGACAGTTTTCAACAATATCCAGGGGAATATCAAGAGCTCTGGTTCCGACTAGTTGCCCGGGTGAGGTCCCAGGCTGCTTTTTAATTGCTCACTGGGCTTTCATATTCAATGGAGAGAGGCTCTTTTGTTTGTTTCTAAGTTTATAGATGGCACCTATAAGCATAAGCCTCAGGCTCTTGGACACAATTTAAAATAGTGTGGCACTAACAGTTTGACACTAATGTCACTAAGACAGATGGAATTCCCGGTTCAGACTTAAACAAATTCTAATACCGCCCCCAATATTGTCCCTCTGCCACCACAGTCTCAGGCAACAGACTACATAAACAGTCCAGCCTTGTATTAAAGATGTAGTAATAAAGGTACGAAAAAGAAATGTTGGGTTTTTTGGCCCAGAAGTCCCATGTAAATATGTGGTAACCTGGTATATCAACAGTAGGGAGAATTCCATCAATTCCTTCTCAAAATGCTTAGGAAAGACTTAAAGTCATGTCAAGGACTTGGTGCTTGCAACAGAGAAAGCAAAGGCGAGGCTTCAGTTGACACAAAGATTTATTCAAAGAAGTAATGTGTCATCAGAAAAAACTTTCCCAGCAGCTTCTTCTACTTCTGTTTACAGTTTCTTCATTTTCAAGTGGGGCAATGATTTTTTCCTTAATTGTGCTGAGCTAAAATTTTCCACATTGTTAACTTGAATTTCATCTTCTAACATCCTATAAATATTAGAAAGAAGAATGAGAGGAGTATTTAAATCAGAAGGAGAGAGATGTGACTGAGCACTTTTCTGATGCGAAATCTAGGTCTTTTCCCTATATTCTTAATCTCTAAAATTTATTTTTGATTCTCTACAGGCAGTAGGTGTTCATTAGATCAGAGGTGAAATAATGCATAGACTTCCTCATTTCTAATTGAAAAGCCAATCTTAATATCTTAGTTTGAATATTTACTGTTTAAAGTATAAATAGTGTCAAAGTAAAAGTACTGACCTCTTTCTTCCCCTCTGAGGGACTCTGTTCACAGGTCAGGACTAAGCCTTCTTTTAATTTCACCCTCATCCATAATCCTCTTACTGATCCCACATAGGCTTTGAATACCCAAGGTACAAGTATGCCTGGAGTTTTCGTCACCTTATAATCACAAAGAATATCTGGAACTCTATTAAATGAAAACCATATTGTTTATTCAAAGAAATATCTCAACATTTCAAAAGAACTTTATATCCTTTATATCCGGGAATTATTTTAGGAAATAATTTGAACACATTCCTGCCAAAAGAGGTGAAACAAATTTTTACATAGGGAAACTTAAATTCTTTTTACAGATGCAGAGAAGAATGGATAGGTAGGAAACATGACTTGTTGAAGGTTTCAGCAAAAGTTCAAGACCATGATTATAACATCATGGCTTCTGTCACTCAGTTCTAGTTTTAAAATCATGGTGCTGGATTAATCTCCCAAATATATAAGCAGCTCATGCAGCTCAATATCAAAAAAAAAACAAACAACCCAATCCAAAAATGGGCAAAAGACCTAAATAGACATTTCTCCAAAGAAGATACAGATTGCCAACAAACACATGAAAAGATGCTCAACATCACTAGTCATTAGAGAAAGTCAAATCAAAACTACAATGAGGTATCACCTCACACTGGTCATAATGGCCATCATCAAAAAGTCTACAAACAATAAATGCTGGAGAGGGTGTGGAGACAAGGGAACACTCTTGCACTGTTGGTGGGAATGTAAATTGATACAGCCACTATGGAGAACAGTATGGAGGTTCCTTAAAAAACTAAAAATAGAATTACCATATGACCCAGCAATCCCACTACTGGGCATATACCCTGAGAAAACCATAATTCAAAAAGAGTCATGTACCACAATGTTCACTGCAGCGCTATTTACAATAGCCAGGACATGGAAGCAACCTAAGTGTCCATCGACAGATGAATGGATAAAGAAGATGTGGCACATATATACAATGGAATATCACTCAGCCATAAAAAGAAACGAAATTGAATTACTTGTAGTGAGGTGGATGGACCTAGAGTCTGTCATACATAGTGAAATAAGTCAGAAAGAGAAAAACAAATACCGTATGCTAATGCATATATATGGAATCTAAAAAAAAAAAAAAAAATTGGTACTGAAGAACCTAGGGGCAGGACAGGAATAAAGACGCAGACATAGAGAATGGACTTGAGGACACGGGGAAGGGGCAGGGTAAGCTGGGACAAACTGAGAGAGCAGCACTGACATATATACACTACCAAATGTGAAACAGATAGCTAGTGGGAAGCAGCCGCAGAGCACAGGGCGATCAGCTCGGTGCTTTGTGACTACCTAGAGGGATGGAATAGGGAGGGTGGGAGGGAAACGCAAGAGAAAGGGGATATGGGGATATACGTATACATATAGCTGATTCACTTTGTTACACAGCAGAAACATTGTAAAGCAGTTATACTCCAATAATGATGTTTAAAAACAAAAAAAAATCATGGAGCTAAGTGGCCTCACCATGGTAGACCAAATGGTGTTTCTTATAAATCTCTTGCTTCTTACCACCAGCAGCTCTTGTGCCTCTGATGGCTTTAAGATGCAATAACTAAGTTTGTCTGCCTCAGATTGAAATGGCAACTGTAGATACAGTGAAATACAGTCCTTAGGAATATGCTTCCCCCAGCGCATCAGAAAAATCTCTGTAAGATAAAAGCATGCCTCTATCAGAACGTCCCTCCAGCAGAGATTTGACGCCTCAAGTAATATCCTTGTTGCCTACCCAACCATACTCTTCTAATGAGTATTATTTGTTCTTTTAAGGGTCTGATGCACCAAATGCCAAATACACAAATAGGCACAGTTGATCATTATAAAATCAATCAAATCAAACCAGCTTGCATTTTCTTCAAGCAAACAAATTATTTCGCTTTCCAGAAGAATTGGGTGCTGGAAGCCTGAATTACTTAATTCCTTAGAAATCATTTAGATGACTGCAATTGTACAACAAAAATAACATTTCTCTTGAGTCAAGAACAACAACAAATACCAGGTCTGCAACTTTGTCCCTATTTAGTGGAATGTTTGACGTAGCACCAATACCTTATGTACCAAAAAGCCTGCCCTAAAGAATAAGAACTCATTTTACTTATCTGTCACAATTTTTCCTCTCCTACTGTCATCTGCCTCAGGAATGTACATCAATGCTGCTCTTACCACTTCTAATAACATTTTCTCTATAAAATGTTTACTTTAGTAGAGCTTGACGAAGATGTCTGCTCTTCATACAAGTCAGGCATAAGTTTGTCTTTAAATCTCAGTTGCTTTGAGTTCTTTCTTGGTAAACACCAATTTCCATAGTAAAACTACAAACGAGGACAAACAAACTTAGGATGAACCAGATCTTTCTAGGCTCTCTGTATGGATGACTCAAAAGCAATTAGAGTTGTTATTAAGTTATCCAACAAGTACAGCCTGCAAGGCCTGGAACAAGTACTTCAGTCACCAATGTGGGAAACAAGTTTGAACAGGACATTGACAGTATTTTTTTTTCCTCTTCAGGTCCTACACTTTTATCAAAAGAAGGACACATGTTATAAAGGACAAACAACGGGAAGAAATTCTTAGATACCTAACCAGGAATGTTAGGAAAAAAAGGAATGTACAGAGGAAAAAAAAAAAAAAGTAAGTAATCCATGCAGTGGTTTGTCTAGACGTACTGTCTATGATTCCGAAACTGATGTC
This sequence comes from Eschrichtius robustus, assembly GCF_028021215.1. Lineage (NCBI taxonomy): Eukaryota > Metazoa > Chordata > Mammalia > Artiodactyla > Eschrichtiidae > Eschrichtius > Eschrichtius robustus. The sequence goes on from NC_090843.1 coordinate 43,649,859, forward strand.
AGTCAGTTGGACCGGAAAAATGGAGCAGTTCATTCAAATGCCATTTCTTCTGGGTAGCCTGTGTGTATGGATAAATCCTATAAAGTCCATTTCCAGAATGGTCTTCTCCTCAGTCAAGAAGGGAACCTCATACAATTATCTAAACTCAAAATCTGAGGTAGGATAGTATCTTTTGAAACTCCAAAGATCAGACGAAACATGTCATGGGAAGTAACATCTACATATAAAGCAGTATAGATCTGCTGAGTCTAAAATACACATATATAGAGAGAGACAGCTAGAAGCTGGTTCATAGGTATCTAAAGGCATGGAATTTACACTGTGCCTAAATTATCAAAGTTAATAAGTGAAAAACATGTAGTTTAGGTGGTATATTTCCATATGAAGGAGTGAAGCACAAACATACTATATGATCAAGAAATCAAAAAAAAAAAAATTTGCTAGTAAGAGTGGCACAATGCCCTGCTGATCTCTTTTAGTTTCAGTAGAATAACACTGCAAGATACACACATACCTAAAACAGAACATACAGACCCAAGGTTTAAATAATATTTTCACTTTGAAAATTGTCACGGCCACCAAAAGATGTGATAGTGTCACATTAAACTTTTCAGTACTATGCCTCTGAAAAGTAATTAGATGAAAAATAATTATACTACCACTGGTTTAGACAGACAGAGCAAGAGCTGCCACTAAAATAAAGGTAACCAGAATAAGGGTTACCTTTCACAATTGAAAGGGATTATAAACACATGAAAGTCTTTTCCCAGAAAGGTGATGTTGTTAAAAGAGAGATTCAAGAATAGTTCAGGTAACTTAATTGATGGCGGATGCATGTCAGGCTGTCAAAGGAAGATCTTCAGTGTAACATTTTGAGACGACACTTACTGGAACGCTTAAATGATTGAGCTGCTCCAGGGTGACATTTTTCTCATACTTTTTACACTTTTACTGGTAATGGAGAAAAAAAAATATGCCACAGGAACAATTAAAAAGACAATACACTTAGTCGTATAAATTGCTTGATGGTAAGACAAAGCAATGAACCCTGATAAGAGGAGGTGCCACACTGGTCATATCCCTCTAAGCAAAGGCAATCAAAACTCCAGATTAGCATCTTCATAATATGCGGCTGCCTCCAATGCATGGGTCATAATCGGAGACGCACTTCCTGGTTCAGGAGCAATTATAAAAATATGTTATACTCTTTTTAGTAGAAGAATCTAAAACGGAATTTCCCCATAAACTTCCTTTCATAAAGAACCCAAATCAGAGTTTGAGATTAGCAGATGCAAACTATTATATACAGAATGGATAAACAACAAAGTCCTACTGTATACCACAGGGAACTATAGTCAATATCCTGTGATAAACCACAATGGAAAAGAATATGAAAAAGAATGTATATATGTATAACTGAATCACTTTGCTGTACAGCAGAAATTAACACATTGTAAATCAACTATACTTCAATAAAATAAATTTCAAAAAAAGAACCCAAATCATCTAACCTCTATCTTGTTATCTCTATCTTTTCTCAATAGAAAGTAAGACTGTTAAAAAAGTGGTCCTACTAGATAGAAGTAGATGAAGTTTCCCCAACAAAACATTATTCACCCACTTAAAAAACATGTTCACCAAAAGGGATGCAAACCATTTGAGAGGTAGAGGATAATTCATAGAATCTAATTCCTCATCTATGGGGTTTCTTTAGCTCAGCTAGAGAACGTAGCACACACATTTCATTTCTCTGGCTGTCATTCTGAAAGGAGCTACAGCTTTTTGGAGTGAAAAGAGGCCGAGAAAAATAATACAGCTTGGTCACCAAGAAATCCTTCTCTACTCCAAAGATTAGTACTGTCAGGCAGAGGCTCAGAGTTGGAGAACAATATCCTAGAACCTCCTACATGTTTTTCTGATGGAAATCTAAGTAAATCAAAGGCAAAGACTGAATCCCCTGCTCAAACATCAGCTTAAAAACTCTTCTTGCAACAGAGTAAAACAAAACTATGGTTGCAATAGTTCACTGAAGTTCCTTTCTGTGGCATGAGAGAACTTTACAAAGAGCTAAAATTGAGATAGTGGTACGTGATAAGTACAAGTCTTAACCCAGAATTGTGCACTGAATATGGCACATTTAATAACACACATGGGAACTGCTTTAGTGACATGTGTTTCACTTGACCAATAGCTAGTTACCTGATGCTAAAGCATTAATAATATGGCAGTTTAATAACGTAAAAAAACAAAAAAACAATACCCCCAAACCAACAAAACCTACTACTGAAATCTTGAATAAAATACTTCAAGTTAAAATACATCATTTCCAGGATTCACAATTGTAAATGATAATTCCATATGAGCAGAATCTGTTAGCATTGACAGACTGAAACTATCAAAAAGATTTATTGTTTAAGTCACCTATCTCAATATCTCATTCAGTGCAAGGCTAGGGACCTTAGACATTTCTGTGCTTGTGTCCAGGGGACTACCCTGGTTGCCAAGTTACAGCAGAGGAACAAGTATGAGTTCTCCAAAGTAAGAGTTTACATTAAGAATGAAAGCACAGCCCTGGAAGTGGATAGCTCAATCAGACACAAGGTACACTCCACTGACAAATAGTTCAGAACGCCAAGAAAAGGTACAAAACCCATGAGCTTTCAAACTTCGAAACACATCCAGAGACAGAATCAGAAATAGAAGCTTTGGTCTTTTAAAAGAGACCTTCACAAATCAGGTTTGTGTTTGTTTCCCTTTTCTTTCACATTTTAAACCTCAATCAAGTCAGCTGTCTCCAGGGATTTTGAAATTGCTATAGATTAAAATCCTCTCTGACTCAACTGTTTGACTAATACGGAGTGTTTCATAATTCTACTTGTAAGAGACTTTTTTTGATGAAACCCTGCCGCATGATGTCTTCAGATGCACCGCAGCTGCACCATATATAAAGCATCACTGTCCTTATTTTCTTTATGACTGCATTTAGAGATGAGAAAATGTATTATTACAAACAGTTCTATTATTTGGCACACCTGGCAGAAAACAGTTTTACAATCCTAATGTAGCAACTATCACCTATAGAGACAAAGACTTACTTCCAGGTACTGATGACACGTATTCATGGCTTGCTTCCAAGGACAGGAAGTTAATCATTGTGATAGATAGAGTTACGTTAATGAATTTCTAAACTTTATGCTTTCATTTCAATAATAAAACCATTTAAGCTATAGCATTTGGACTCTCTGCTTCCACAGATCAGGCACTGTGATACTCAACAGGTTGAGTAAATTGAATCCATATCTTGTATTTACGTTCTCTGTCAAGGTTGCTTCTCCACATTTGAGAGATCAAAGGCAAAACAGTCATCAACCCTGTAGCCTTCAATACTGTGTTCATTACATTTAATCAAGTGCCAACTCCACCGCATCATTCACCAACCTTAACAATATTTAAATGCATGGCGTCGTTTAGCAGCAAATGTAGGCACAGTACTGTTTTAATACACACACACACACCCCCCCACACGCACGCGTGCACACACAACTGCATGGGCACACGCAGCCATCCCTCCCCACCACCCCCCGAAAAAAGAAGAGGAAAATGGCAAAAAATATATACTCTCTACATTGTGCAAGAAAAGAAATTAAAAATGCACAGAAATACCCAGTAAACATTTTGGAGGTAGTTTTCTACCTGAGGCAGCATCAATCACGGTGGAAATTCCCCTTCGATCAGACACTGGACGGGATGACCCTGGCATGCTGACTGGGTCAGAGCGGACTGGCTGGATCCTGCAATGCAATTTAATTTAATTCACATATGTTACTGGCATCAAAACTGTCGCTGGCGACAACAGATCTTAAATCAGGAATGCTGGAATAGCCCAATCCATTAAAGAACCATTCATTCTAAAACAAGGCAAACAGGGGAGCTGCAGTCCCTTATTCTCGCAGAAGGCTAAAGCACAGCATTCTCTACACTCTAGACCTCTTCTTCTCTTTGTATGTTTTCAATAGATTTTAAGCAAGGGACTGAAAAACTGAAATTAATTTAAAGGGATAAATTAGGCAGCATGGGAGAGGACACAAAACACATCATACTGAAAACTTTGGCATTTGCAAAGGAGATGAAGAGTTTTGAGAATCTTAAAATTCATGAATAGAACCATGCCTTCCTTAAAAGACAGCATTAATAGATACAAATTTTGAGTCACTCCCTTAAAATCCTTAATGAAAGTTACTTTATATATGACAACAAGCATAGGATAACAAAGCTGTGTTGGGATGTGGCTGCCAGGGGGTTAGCTAGGATTACTACCACCTAACTGAGTTACCTCCATAAAATTATCAATTAGCATTGAAGAATCAATTAGAGTCTCAGCAAACTTGCAATTTACTACATACAATTTCAAGTTGCTTGGGAATGGCAAATCTATAAATGCCAAGAGTCTATTTCCAGTTGTATTAGATTAATACTATTCACACAAAAATTTCTGTATGGCTAAAAGATCCGAGAGGCCCAGGCAACTTAAAGGAATAAAGACTTGTTATAACAATATAAGCATGCATTTTTGGCGACTCGTTCATTCAGTAAGTATTTGCTGAATATTAATCATGTGTCAGTATTATTCTAGGAACAAGCAGAAACAAAACACGAAATACAAAGTCTGTGTGCAGATATACAGTATAGCATGTGGACATTCAGGACTGATGCAAAAGAAAACTGGAGTGTGAAAATGAATGAAATAGGTAATTAAAGCTCAGAATGAAGAAATGGGGGGAGGAATGTATGGTCCACAGCAGATCGAGATGATTTTATGGAGCTATAACAGAAATTGGACCTGTATACAGTATTAGGATGTGTATATATGCAAAGGGGCAAGAAGTGCCCTTTAAACACAGAACTAGAACAAGTGAACCCTTGGAATTGTGACCAGGCATGATAAATGCAGGGCATCTTGAAGAGCATGATTTGGCTTAAGCATAGGGTTTATAGTGGATACTGGTGGAAGATAAGAATCGATTAGCACCATGGGACAGATTATAGAAGGCTGACATACCAATTATGGACTACAGAAAAAGAGTCCTTTTTTTTAAAAATAATTTTGCTTTTTACATTTAGGTCCGTGATCCATTGAGTTAATCTTTGTGAAGAGGTATTTTTGTTTGTTTTTTTAATAAATTTATTTATTTATTTTTGGCTGCACTGGGTCTTCGTTGCTGTGCGGGGGCTTTCCCTAGTTGCAGAGAGTGGGGGCTCCTCTTCGTTGCGGTGTGCAGGCTTCTCATTGCGGTGGCTTCTCTTGTTGCGGAGCATGGGCTCTAGGCGCGTGGGCTTCAGTAGTTGTGGCTCGCGGGCTCTAGAGCACAGGCTCAGTAGTTGTGGCACATGGGCTTGGTTGCTCCGCAGCATGTGGGAATTGACAGGCGGATTCTTAACCACTGCGCCACCAGGGAAGTCCCAAAAGAGTCCTTACTGAAAGCACAGCTCGAATGTATATGCATTTGTTGTATGAAAGAAAGAAATGGGGCAGGGCGGGGGGATGAAAAATGATGCATTTGATCTAGTACTGGAAGTTGGAAATGTTGATGATCACTGCTGTAGTGGACGATAATGGTGCCCTAACCGGTATGCCTTCTGCCCCAGCTCATTTTCCCAAGCCAGTCATGATAATCCCATCATCTCATGGTGAGATTAATTAGCTCAGGGATGGGCAGGCCTAAGCAAATGTGGGCCAGTGAGAAAAGAGGAAGAGTTTATTTGAAGTTTCTAGAAGAGATGTTTTCTGGGTCTTATAAGAAACAAGAAGCTAGCCTGTTAGACATGCTCAGTGCATGCAAATCAAAGCTCCTTCCCGGTCTAAATAATTTATATGGCCTAATAATTTTCCTATTATTAATTCACTTTATAGCATTGGAGTTTCTGAATCATCCAGAGTTGTGGGTGGGGTGTGGACTGGGCTATAGATGAAAGAAGATTGGCCATGAATTGATGTGTTGAAGCTGGGCAACGGATACACAGGGGTTAATTCTATTATTCTCTTTAACTTTACATATTTTTATATATGCTTGAAAATTTTCCATAATAATAATAAAATAAAGACCAAAAAAAAACTGGTGGGGGTGATGGAAATGTCCTAGAATTAGACTGGGGGATATAGCACAACATAGTGAATGTAATAAAGCCACTGAATTAATTGTACAGTGAATTTTATGTTATGTGAATTATATATCAATTAAAATAATATGGTTAAAGTATGAAGATCTAATGTATCACATGGTGACTATGGTTGATAAAACTATATTATATAACTGAAGTTTGCTAAAAGAGTAGAAGTTAAATGTTCCCACACACAGAAAATTCACAACATACATATATAAAATAGATCAGTTGATGGATGTATTAATTAACTAGATGAAAAAATAAAATGATAAAATAAAATGAAATTGATTTCTTAGGAGCTAATCTTGAATGGAAAACTAGGTTTTATATTTCACTTTCTTTTACATTATCTATTTCTCAGGTCTATTAATAAATATTTCATTGACCTTTTTTACGAGTTAAATCCCTATTCCAAATAAGGAGCTGGTATTAGGTTAGCCATGCCTAACAGCCATGCCTGCTATAGATATGACAGCCACCAATACACCTGACTGTTGCCATTTTGGTTAGGATACAGGGAGGCAGACTACCACAGCATCAAGTAATTCTTAGCAATATGAGGTATAGGACAAGGTACCAGGTGTAAAGGGTCAGTTGAGCCAAAAAATCTAAACAAGTCTTCACAATTTAAAGGAGAAGGTAGGGGGCGGCTTCCCTGGTGGCTCAATGGTTAAGAACCCGCCTGCCAATGCAGGGGACACGGGTTCGAGCCCTGGTCAGGGAAGATCCCACATGCCGTGGAGCAACTAAGCCCGTGCGCCACACCTACTGAGCCCGTGCACCACAACTACAGAGGCTGTGCTCTAGAGCCCACGAGCCACAACTACTGAGCCCATGTGCCACAACTACTGAAGCCCACGCACTGAGAGCCTGTGCTCCGCAACAAGAGAAGCCACCACAACGAAGAGTAGCCCCCGCTCACCGCAACTAGAGAAAGCCCGTGCGCAGCAAGGAAGACCCAACGCAGCCAAAAATAAATTAATAAAAATAAATAAATTAATTTTAAAAATAAATAAGTAAATAAAGAAGAAGGTAAAGTCAACAGCCATACTGCCATTGTGCATAAGCCTAAAGAAATGTAGAACCAGAGGTGAGGAGCTGGGATATAGTGATAGTGGACAGGAGTGAGGAGAATATAAAAAGTGGGATTTCTAATTGGATGCTGGGCAGGAAATGGTACTAAACAGGACACGTAATTGAAATGATGTGAGGTAAATCTGAATTTTCCATCAAAACTGTGTTCTAATGGGGTTAAGGTCATAACCAAGGGCCTATATGCTCAAATGTTTAAATATAAACTACAAGTGAAATAAAAATAAAATTATAAACCTGGGACTACCATAAAGGTTTCTAATATTTATATGTTCCCAACAAAAAGGACACAAACAATTTAAATACCAGGAGCTCTTTAGTATAAGAAAAAGAAAAGTCCCTGAGGAAAATTCTGGAAGGATTTCAGGAATAAAGCTCTGTCTGAAGAAGCAAGTTAGAGAGCTTTTAGATGAAGAACTGTATCCGAAGTAAGGGGTAACTAAGAAAGCTAGAGTAGGTCAAAAACAAAGGAACAGGGGACTTCCCTGGCGGTCCAGTGGTTAGGACTTCACCTTCCAGTGCAGGGGGTTGCGGGTTCGATTCCTGGTCGGGGAGCTAAGATCCCACATGCCTCGTGGCCAAAAAAACCAAAACATAAAACAGAAGCAATATTGTAATAAATTCAATAAAGACTTTAAAAATGGTCCACATCAAAAAAAAAAAAACTTTAAAAACAAACAAACAAACAAACAACCCAAAGGAACAGAGCTGTGTATACAGGAGCCGGGGATGTCCTCCAAAGAAAAGGGACAGGGTCTTATCAGAGTAGCGGGTGACAATCATCAGAAAGAAAAAAAGGTGGGGGGAGAATCTCGAGAATACTTTAGCAAAGAGAATAAACATAGTTTCATGGGCCTATTTTATTAACATTTAAGTAACAAAATAACCTATAAGAAATTTGAATACGCACTGAATCACTAAGCTGAGGACTGACTCGACTTTGTGAAACTGGATCATATTTTATAATTAGTACCTATGAAAAATGGTCTAGCACCCACTGTATTGTCACTATTGCCTCACATCTTAGGGAGAAGTGCCACTTCTAGAAAGCTGAAGAAAATATACTGAACCAAAAAAAGCAAAAATGTATGGAAGAAATAAAATACAAAGAAAACTAAAATAACAAACTAAAATACTTAGAAAGGTATTACAGGAGACATGTTTCATTATATGAGTTATTCTTAAAGAAGAAACATCTAGGCCTAATCCACCTCTGCAACAGCTTTTGCATTGTTATAAAGATCTGTTATTAATGTTGACAAAGAAGTAGAATAAAAACATATTTCCAACATAGGAATGGGACACATTTTTCCACAATTTTTAAAAAAGAGATGCAAGAAAAAGGTCAGAGGGCTATTTTAGATTCAAATAAAAATACACTGTAGAACTTTTTTTAAAAAGAACACAAGGAAAGGGAGATTATATTGCATTAGACTAAGCCCTTCACTGTCTGTTGTATCCTAATGTGTCAAGTCCTGGTGTAACAAATTAAACTGCTAAGCAAACAGAAGAGCACAAAAGTCAAAAAGTTCTCAATTACATTAAAAAAAAATGCTAATAATAAAAAGCATACTCTGTAAACTACTGTGATTCTTACAAGTGAGGATCGAGAATATATATGATGAAAATATAGCGAGACAGATAAAGAGATAGATATTAGAAATATGAGAGAGGCATCATAAAATAAGATGGCTTTAAAAAGTGCAATGAATATTAGACTTAGGGAAGTACCATCCAGAACACAAATATTTATTGGATGTGATGAGATCTCACATAAGATCCCCAGTGATAATAATGAACCACAAGTTACACTGTATGTATTCTGCAACGTTGATAAGCGTCAAAAGGGGAAATGCAAATATTATCTAAGATGTTAACTACAAATGAACATATTAATGTGTTCAAATCACTCTCTAGTTCTTATTTCTTACCTGAGACTGTTGAGATCAAGATCATCTGTATCAAAATCCGAAAGGGGCTGTGGAGTATCACTTGGACCATGAGACTGCAACACAGATGAACTGGATGATATGACTGTGGTTTGGCCTGAGGGATGGATGGTTTTGAACTGGAACTGTGGACCCATCCACAGACGTCTGTGGGGTCCGGTGTGCGTTACAATTTCTACCTGGAACAGATTAGGAATCATGATTGAAATGTATTAGGCTCTCCCTTTGAGAGCCTTTCATGATCCACCCCCCCACCCCAATCTCATCTCTGAACACTCACATTCTCCAAGAAGCCCATCTTAACCAAGTGGAAGAGGGACAGGGCATCTACAATCAAAAGGTGATGACAGAGACTTCCCTGGTGGTCCAGTGGTTAAGAATCCGTCTTGCAATACAGGGGACACTGGTTCAATCCCTGGTCGGAGAACTAAGATCCCACATGCCGCAGGGCAACTAAGCCCGCGTGCCACAACTGGAGAGCCTGTGTGCCGCAACTACAGAGCCCACGCGCTCTGGAGCCTGCACACTGTAACAAAAGATCCCATGTGCTGCAACTAAGACCAGGCGCAGCCAAAAAGTAATAATAAATAAATAAATTAAAAAAAAAAAAAAAAAGGTGATGACAATAGCAACCTATAGAGACATTCACTACATCCCTCTACGGGTTCTCACCAAAATATATCAATACCAGAAACTCATTTTGTGTATGTGTAAATATATGTGTGTATATGTAAACACAAATATACATACACACACACATGCACCCCACAAATATAACACAAAAATCACATGACAATAAAAGTATCAGTTGCCTGCCTCATATACTGAGCACTGGCTCCCTAGGGACTACGTTTTTCACTCATTCTAGACAGTACTTACCACTTTGTGGGCATGCAGTGAATACTACACCTATCAATCCACAGATTAAAAGTAATTCCTTCATTGAGGACCAAGCTCATGACAAATGTGAAGTTGTTCTTGAACTATCCAAGGAAAAGAAAAGGTCTGAAATAATTTAATACCCAAAGCCAGTTTCTTTCCACAATTAAACACTATAATATTTACTTTACTGCCCTCAAAATCCTCCAAAATTCACTTTTAATGGAAGAGAGGACTATATATTTTCCCTCAAACTAGATTTGTCTTCAAAATACCATTTCTTAATTAGATTGTTTTCTCAACTACCATGAACATTCACATAGGTATTTTAAATGCTGCAAAACAGTAATACCAAAATGCTTTATGAATTTCATGCTCTATGGAGGGGGTACTGAATGTTGCCAATATTAGACAATGCAGAGAGTAGGACACAGGGTAAAACCTAAAAATAAACATGTGATTTTACAAATGAGCAACTTGAATAAGAGATTAAATATGCAAACCTTTGGTAAAACACTATTTCTCAATGTCTTGTAATTGCTACATCCACGTCTGTATACATACTTTATGGAACTGACTAGCCATGTGCCTTAGTTTTGCCCTGAGTTCTTTTATATTTAATCACATTTCTCTGATTGCAGTGATTAATTCTTAACAAAATGTAACTGAAAAGGTTCACGGAGTGCAGCTCTGTGTTTATAAGTCCTAAAGGGCAAAAGCATCACGGTCTTGGAACAATATTCACATTCCCACTAATCACAGGGAGAAAACTACTCAGATTTAGGACAGTGATTTCTCATTCAAGGAGTTGTATTCAGCAATGTAAATGAGGCCACAGATAAAGCATTCTGTGTATTTTAAGCTCAAAACCATCAGTGTCACAGAGCCGAGAGGTAAACAGATGCCTGTGGAATTTCACTGAGGCAATGGCCAGATGTTCCTGCTCACTCTCCTGTTGTATGTGGTACAAACATATTGTAGATACTTTCACACCGACAGCACACATTACCCCTTTTTCTAACTGAAAAGTTGAAGTGAAGGACAGTGGTTTCTTTGCCAGCATTCTTTTTTTTTTTTTTTTTTTTTACTTTATCGTGGTATCCTCAAGAAAGGACGTATCTCCATATGCATCAAGCTCCTTCAAGGAGCTTCCTGGGAGTATTTTTGGTGTGATGAAATGTATGTCACCTAGAAACAATTTGATTCTCCAGTTCCCAGATTCCCTTTAGTTTTTCGGGCTCCCTTCCCTGAGAAAGCAATGAAACTGCACCCGGCCTCCACTGAGGCACCTGTCTGATGAAAAGCCGCTGGATTGGTAATCTGAGACCAGTCATTAACTTCACCAAATGATGTCAGACTTGAGACAGACATAACAGCATTTGTAATGAAGTCACTTGTAATCTCATCATTTTGAAATCTGCCTGAGCATCTTTTATTTCAAAGCCCTTGAGATGAAGACAGCTTCACCTAGCAGTGAGAGGAAGGGTCAGTCGAAGCTGTTACAGGACTGGTTTCGAGACCGCTAGAAGCGGCATTACAGGAGCTTAGGAAAGGAAAGCCAGGCAGGCACTTGTGTAGATTAGACTGCCTAACTTTCCTAATCAAAGTATGGGCCCAATCTTCAGAAACTGTTGCCTCCACAAAAGAAAAGCCCAAAGATTGCTGAATGGCTTCACTGTTTTAACAAGGCCAATTCTTATTTTAATCCAGACAGTCCATCTGAAATCCAAGGTCCTGGGGGATACGAATGGATTGTTTGAAAGATAGCATATTTTATGCTCTCTGTGTGAAAGCTAATGTACACACACACATATATATATGCATATGTGTGTGTATAAAATATATGTATATGTATCCCTGCAGCAGTATTTATGAGAAATTCTTAATACGGAAAGACAATTGATTAATTCTTGGGGATCCTTAAAAAATCCCAATTCTGCCCATTTTCCTCTTAGGAAAATAATTTTTTAAAATTCAAGAAAAAAAGAGCTAATGGATCTCTGCTTTCTGTCACTTTAATAGACCCGGTGTTTCAGAGTCTTACCTGAGACAGCCACTCTTCATCTTCCTGCCCACTATGGTCAGAAGCTAAACTGTCATAGGACCCATGCCGAGTAATGGGCCCAGGACTTCCAGGGGGAAGCACTGCAGGAGAAAGAAAACGTATTTAAACAACTTTCATCCATGCAGTGAAAAAAATGAATGTGGGCATAACCATCCTGAACACTGTGGTAATTTATCAGCTAAAATAAGACATTCAATGCACAATTCAAATAATTAACGAACAAGAAAGACTGAATTTCTGAGGAGTAAGAAAAATCTCCAAATAAGAGTACACTTTAAAAAACATCTGCAGGAATTTAGTCATTACGTATATCACTGTTAAAGAAATACACAACTAATTGCATCTTAACAGCACAAGTACATTAAGGGACAGTGACAACTCCATTGCCCACGCACCAATGTAACTCCTAGCCTTTAGGACACTTCAGTCCTCTCCATCTAACAATGAAATTAATTTAATGCAGTTCCTATAGTTCAGGAAGGGGTTTTTAAAACAAATCTCAAATAAGATTCTTTAAGAGTCTATTTAATAGTTCATATAAAGGGAAGGCATTAAAATATTTTTAATTTTAGAACACTTTTAGTTCCTAAAACATTTCATTTATCCAAAGAAATGTTTCATTTTTTCTGGATACTTCAGTAGTTTCTCTGATTCTTAGGTGGTAGGATATAGGCTTTAAAACACAAAGAGGCTGCTTTCTCATACAAAGAAGAACGTTTGCTTAGTCAAAGCAATAAAATGATTCGGCAAACATTTATTGAGTTCCTAATGAACCAAATACCATCCCAACAGAAACTTATTTAAAGTCCCATACTATTTTTTTTTTAATTTAACTTAATTTATTTATTTTTGGCTGCGTTGGGGTCTTTGTTGCTGACCGCGGGCTCTCTCTAGCTGTGGCGTTCAGGGACCACTCCTCGCCACGGTGTGCGGGCTTCTCATTGCGGTGGCCTCTCTTGTTGCAGAGCATGGGCTCTAGGGCACGCAGGCTTCAGTAGCTGCGGCGCTAGGGCTCAGTAGTTGTGGCTCATGGGCTCCAGAGCGCAGGCTCAGTACCTGTGGCACACTGGCCCAGCAGCTCCGCGGCATGTGGGATCTTCCCAGACCGGGGCTCGAACCCACGTCCCCTGCACTGGCAGGCGGACTCCCAACCACTGTGCCACCCAGGAAAGTCCCTAAAGTCCCATACTATTTATTTGCTTATTTTTATTATAAAATAGACTTCATTTTTAAGAACAATTTTAGGTTCAAAACAAAATGGATGAGAAGATAGAGATTTCCCATATATTCTCTCCCTCTGTATACATTTTAATACTAAGTAAAGCAATAAAGTACCGAGGGGAAATAGAGAAAAGAAAAGGAAGAGAACAGAAGAGGACGGAAAGTTGGTGAGTATTAAAGAAACCTAGAAGAAACAGAAAAGAATGAGAAAAAGAAAATAATCTCATTATTTCTACCACCCAGAGATAGGTATATACACTTCAGTATGTGCATCTGCCTTAGGCTACATTCCTAAAAATGAAATCAAAGGATATGAACATGTCTAAATTTCTTAATGCATATTCCCAGAAAGAGTTACACTTCCATGAGCAGTGACTGAGAATGCTAATCTCACAGCACTCTTGCCAGAACAAGGTATTTTGAAGAACTAAATCTCAGTGAAACAGATGTTAGTGAAGTAGACAGAGCAGAACATAGGACAAGATTTTAAAGAAGACGTACTCACAAAAACCTTATCTTAACTATCTGGGAGAGGAGAAATGATACCAGTCAATTACTCATCAGAGGGAGATAAATAGTATTAAAATACAAGATTTGCAGTGGTTAAAACTATTAGCTATTGGTTCTTCAGATTCATAGTTCTACAGCTGAGAGGCATGCTGGCATCTGGCACAAAACACAAGTGATCACCAAAGCATAACACCTAATTTCTTAGGATTTTGAATATCATGAAGAAAAGAATACCATAATAATCAACTAATATTTAAGCATCCTTTTAAATAATTTTGGTGTATATTGCAAAGATGATAAGTAAATTTATGTTTGCAAAGGCTGAGTTGTTCCCCAAACATTTGTATTCTTTTTAATAAATAAATTTGATATTAAATTCTTAATACACAACAGAGCAAGAGTATGCCTCAAAACCCCACTCCCTAAATACCAGTCAAGAAGGCAACTACGGACAAATATCTAGAGGTCAGGATACACTTTGGAACGCAGTTGAGGTGAGAGAAGATTTTAAAGAGGTGAGGGAATAGGCCATGCAGATATCTGAGGGGAAAGTGTTACAGAGAGACTATCAATTACAAACATTTTGAAGTGGGAACATGAAGGAAATGTTTCAGTAATGTCAGGAGGCCAGTGTGTCTGCGTGTGATGAGGCAAGTTGGGAGTGTTAGATGAGTCAGGAAGGCAAAGCGGGCAGGGATCACCAGATGGTTTAGGGCTTTTTTTTTTTCTTTTTTCTTTTTTTAAAAAATAAAGCTAGGGTAGACAGAAAGATATTGGAAAAACTTAAGAAGAAGTGAGAAATTATACCCTTGTGTTACTAACTAGTACCTAATGTGAATTTTTTCCAAGAGTTTATAAGGTACTCTACATATGCTGAGCCTAGGCTACTACCTGTTGCAGAATAAGCATTCCGTAAGTGTTAGGTGAATAAATGGAGTTTTGCATTCTGGAATAAGTAATGATACCAGAATGGTAGGACACTTATTCATCCATCATCAAAATGGGGAAAACTTGGGAATTCCCTGGCGGTCCAGTGGTTAGGACTCCACGCTTTCACTGCCGAGGGCCTGGGTTCAATCCCTGGTGGGGCAGCTAAGACCCTGCAAGCTGCAAGGCACAGCCAAAAAAAAGAAAAAGGCAAGGGGTGGGGTGGGAGGGGGGATAAACTTAAGAATAATCCAATGGGGCTTCCCTGGTGGCACAGTGGTTAAGAATCTGCCTGCCAATGCAGGGGACAAGGGTTCAAGCCCTGGTCCAGGAAGATCTCACATGCCGCGGAGCAACTAAGCCCGTGCGCCACAACTACTGAGCCTGCTCTCTAGAGCCTGTGAGCCACAACTACTGAAGCCTGTGCGCCTAGAGCCCGTGCTCCGCAACAAGAGAAGCCACCGCAATGAGAAGGCAGTGCACTGCAATGAAGAGTAGCCCCTGCTCGCCACAACTAGAGAAAGCCTGCGTGCAGCAACGAAGACCCAGCACAGCCAAAAATAAATAAATAAATTAAGAAATTTTAAAAAAATCCAATGGCAGAGAATGGTGAGGAGTAGGATTATAGGTGAAAAAAGGTTAGTTATGAGTTGATTATTGTTGAAGGTGAAGGACAAGTACATGGAGAGTCATTATACTATTGTTTTTTTTTTTTTTTTTTTTTTTTTTTTTTTTAATTAATTAATTAATTAATTTATTTATTTATGGCTGTGTTGGGTCTCCGTTTCTGTGCGAGGGCCCTCCCCAGTTGCGGCAAGCTGGGGCCACTCTTCATCGCGGTGCGCGGGCCTCTCACTATGGCAGCCTCTCTTGTTGCGGAGCACAGGCTCCAGACGCGCAGGCTCAGTAATTGTGGCTCACGGGCCCAGTCGCTCCGCGGCACGCGGGATCCTCCCAGACCAGGGCCCGAACCCGTGTCCCCTGCATTGGCAGGCAGACTCTCAACCACTGTGCCACCAGGGAAGCCCTATACTATTGTTTTTTGATTGTGTGTATGTTTCAAATTTCCCACAGTGAAAAGTTTCTTAAGAAAAAAAGAAGAAATCTCTTCCTCCTCCTCCTCTTCTTCCCAGCCATTCTCTGTTTCCCAAAGGAAGTGGTAAAAATACCAAATGTATATCTATGAAAAATTAAGTCTGAATCCTGAATTTCTAAATTGAGATTGTAAGAAGAGTTTCCATACCTTATGTTCACTAAAAAACAGTATTCTAATTAAGAATGCTTTGAAGCATTCAGAAGATTCACAATATAAAAATACAAGTGTGGTGGAATAATATTTTTCAACATAAAATAAATGTCCTTCCCTCTCTCTCATATTTCTTTACATTTAAAAAATTTCTCCAATCCAGGTAGGAAGAACATTCCATGTTTACTGTCTCAGGGAAGCAATGATATACCTGGTCACAGAGAAAAAAAGAATTCAAAAACTTGACCCTGGGATAAGAAAAAGAGATTGAAAGAATGATAGTTAAGAGCAAAGTTTCCATGCTCTCCAAGCAGCTAATTATTAGGAAAGATATTTTGAGATTGGAGTGAGAGTACCATAAGCAGAAAGGGGGAAAAAGAGGGTTCCCAAGGAAGGGTATGAAATGACAGAATTCAGAAGGGGTTTTTGGGATGAACAGCTGTGAAAAATCCTATTTTCATTCTAGGGTAGAGTTCAAGGAAGTAGCAGGAGATTCCACACGTGCAACAGTAAAGAAGCTGTGCACATAGTGGGTCTGCACAGCTGAGCCTGTGACAACCTCTCTAAGTCCCCTCTGGATGGGATGATGACTATTTACTATGTGTCCAAGAGCAATATGGACAAGGTCCAGGGAACTGGCAGACTTTGAAAAGCCTTTGAAACAAGGATGGATGTTGCAGAGATCTACATGAACCGATAGCCCATGATCCGGCAGGGAACTGGGACATCTCAGTGGTGAAAATAAAGATAAAATGATCCCTGGTCAGGGAACTAAGATCCCACATTTCATGTGGCCAAATAAATAAATAAATACCAGCTATTGTTTAAAAAAAGGTTATAGTTGATGAGATTAATTTTTCTGTACTTGTTAGGATGGAGGCACAAAAGAGGACTTAAGAGAGTTTATTTATAAAAAAAATAAGTTACATATATTGCAAGTCTGAGTTTAATGGACCAATATACCTACCTTCTAGCTAAAGAAACAGGGTTAGTATCTTTTACTTTTACCAACTGTTCTTAGATAGTTAATAATCTTGGGTTAGGAAAAGGATATGGAATTTTGAAATAAAAATCTCTGCCATGTTCTATCCCTACCTCTAGTACAGTAATTTAGAACAAGCCTATCCATCTAACTAAAAAGGATACACTGTCAATTTTCTTTAGAGAATACAACTTCAAAAGTACTGCCTGTACACACAGGCATTTGATTAAGTATAGATCAACAACCAAGGGCAGGATGAGCAGATCGTTATGAGGTAACTGTGAGCTAGACTTTGTTTATATCGTGTTCTCAGGAAAGCAGATCATGCTTCTAGTGAGTAAATAAAAGCTAAAAAAAAATCACTAAGTGTATTTTGCTGTCTTACAGTGATATATGACTGTGTGTGTATGTATGTGTGTATTCCTATGAATATATTTATATATTTTATAGGTGTTTATGTGCAAAGCAAACAAAAACAAATCTGCTTCAGCACTGACCTTTGCAAATTAGTCCTGTTAATCAAAACTCCCAAAAAACTTCCAAGTCAGTAGAACAACCTAAGTAAAATTATGAACAGAAAGATTAAATGGTCCTCTGATAATACCCCTACGTCTGAATCCCATGGAACAAAATTCTCAATTTGAAAATGGAAAATGTCAATTCATAATATAACATCTCAAATCCCTAAGTAGTCAGGAAGAGGATCAATGAGTATAGAATTTTTACAAATTACCCACATAAAATATAGTAATTAAATAGAGTTATAAACATTGTACTAACAGATATCTAAAGTGACATGCTGAAATCTCCTTTTTAACACTAGTTAATGGAATATTTGAAGGTTAGGATATGTAGGTTTGAATCAAGGTTCCAAGAATGAGTTATTACTAGTCCTGGAGAAATGTAAAACTCTTGACATTTCAGGGTGTTTTACCCGAAGTAATAACAGTGTACCCTCAATTCCAAGGAATCAAATTCTTTCGAAAATCCCCAAAAAGTAACAGCTAGATCTCAATAGCCTGAGTTCATCCACAACAAATCTAGTATTCCAGTTGAAAGACAGAGATACATTTTTACCATTAATATATTGAATACACTTTATATTAGAGCAGGTAATTACTTTTCTCAGTGTATTGGGCATGGTTTAGATACTCCAGAAAAAATCACATCTCCTAACTACAGAGTTTATAACAGGGCACACAGGATCTAGATATTCCATTAAGATGAAAGAATAAAAGGAATAATTATTTGCTCCCAGCACCATTTGTCCTTAAAACAATGAAAGAAAAAAGAGTTGACAAATGCATATGAAAGTTAAAAGACTAACCACATACACGTTATAAGCATCCTTTTTATATAAACTGACAACAAAGCATAATGCTGAACAATGAGCAGTGCTTATTTATGAACCCAATGAAGGGAAAATCTATTTGATTCTGTTATGTTCTTGTTCTAGTCTTCCCTGCATCTCCTGAACTCCCAGTAATAAATTCTCTTAGCTTCAGAGGACACAGCTGCTAATCAAGCACAGGCTCTCCTGGAGCGAACTCCATGCTCCCAACTTCAGGACATGCTAAAAAGCTGCTCTACTCCCTGAAATGAATCTTGGTAGTACTGGAATCAGGGAAATCTACTTCTCAAATAAGGGGGGAAATGTTGATCCAAATGGTATCTCATTTTTTATGTGAGATGTAGCTCTCTGCTTCAGCTTCTACTGCAAAGCCTAAAATATGTTCATATGCTGAATAAACAGCTCTAGAAAGAAACTTAGAGAGTCTTTTAATATGAAGAAACAAAAATGGATCCAAAGGTTTTTATTTGGAGAAGTGAGTGAGAGCTGGGTCATACTGACAGCAGAGTGGGCGGTAGAATAAAATATTCTTCAGATTCAGGACCAGACACAGCTTTTGTTTTCCCCTACTCCATACCATATCCCCACCAATCCTCTGTGAACAATAAAACCCTTACCATGCTGAAGTCTTTAGTGGAGACCTGAGAGGTGAATAATGTTGTGCCAGCATTATTCAGTCCTTTAGGTTATTTAGGGGAACAACATTCCTTTTTCTAGCAACAGAGAAATTTGTGAGTTAAATGACATCATGCTGCCTTGAATGAAACAGCTCAGGCTCAAAGTTCACCCAAAGGCCAACAGTGATAAACTCTCATCCAAGGACAAACTTCAATATATTTTTGGTACTTATTAAAAACAGCATTTATATAGCAGCCATACAGTAAGAGAGGGTTCTTTACCAAACTCTGTTTCTGATCAGAAATCACTCAGGATCTTAGGAAGAAATTCTGCTTGGGAATGTGGTTCTTAGTATAGAAAATAAAATTTGCCTTTTAAGAAGAAAGGCTCAAAAAGAAATAATCCGAAAGCAAAATAGTCTAAGGCATTTCCTAATGAACAAGCAATTCACAAAAGAGGAAATACAACGGCCAACAAACACACATAAATAGTAGTAATCAGAGATTTGCAAAATTTAAGAAGTTATGCTTTCATACTATCAAACTGACAAAAATTAAACCCTGGTCTTTTTAAAAATAATTTTTTAAAAAGGGAGAAGGCTCTCAGGTCAAAAATACCACACCTAACTACCTTAAGATAAAGGTACCTACTTATTCTTATTGAGGGAGTGACTCTTAACCTCTACTGAAGTCTGTAAGTTTTCCCTGTAATTTATAAATGTTTCCATTTAAATATAAAGGAATTCATTGAATTTCACACACAGAGTAATCAAGCAATAGCACGATATATTACTGGCTATTCTGTTTATTAGGAGCCATCTCCTGTATCAGTGCAACAACAACTGAAGTGTTACAATACATAAAAGGGAACAGGCTTTACCTACGTTATATATTAAACGGATCAATGATCTTCCTTGCACCCTGACCCTGCGGTACCATAGATGTTCTCTAATTAATTATTAAAGTTTTCTAACAGTCAGTCATTGTACATCTCTGGTTTCACTTTCCTTTTATTCCACATTCCCAGAAGAACAGTCACAGGCAATATATAATTAGAAAAATGACATACCCTCATTGTTTATGAGATAATAGATTTCACTGGATAACTGACAACCCTAGGTGCATCTCCTCCCCACCGTGCTCTGTCTCCCTTGCCCTACCTCCAAAGCATCATATAATATTCCCACAGAAGACATAAACTAAGGAGCTTTCATTTGTTATTCTTGCTACCATAACCGTCATTTGCCATTTCGCATCTGGACAAGTTGTACCTGGGGATAGACTGGAAGGGTTCACAATTTAGTTTTGCTCCTCAGTGTAACTCTAAATATCATAAAATGAACAGAAAGAATAAAACACAATGGCTTCAGGCTGTCAGCAAGATCAGCTACTCCCCTGAAACTTTCGAACTGTCCCAACTTAATAGGCTGCGACAATTCCTTCAAAACATTTGCAATTAAGGTCACCTGGAAAGATGTACACAATTTAATGTGGATTATGGCAACTCAATTCACAGTACAACTATATTATATATACATTAAACCAGTAGCAGGATAACTAGAAAAGTGAATCCACCCTGACTATTTTAAAGGATCATACAATGTCTGTATAATACCTTGCTTGCAGCTTAGAGATAACAACTTTGTCTTACCAAGGGTTAGATAATCTGTCCAGAAAAATAAGTCTAAATAACAACAAAACCATTCTTATCAAAGCTCACCTTTACATAACTGTTACCTCACGGGAGGAAATGAGCATGGCTGGGGACAGGGGTGGCTCATTTTCCACTAAATATTTCTTGGTACCTTTTAAATTGTGTATACCATGTACCTATTTAAAAATTTATAATTATAAAGTTGTGGAATAAGCACACTACAGTTAATATGGTTAGAGAAGTCAATCCAAGAAGTTAAGAAAGGAAAACAAAGAAATAAAATGTGTATCAATAAATGATGGAAACCAGTGCATGAAACGAAAGTTGAGCTTATAGCATATCGAGTCATACATTTCCCCCGTTTTCTTAGGTTTTGTGGCGTTTTCTCTAAAAAGGGAAATAGAAGTGCTTATATACACTCTTTCTCACACTCACTCTACATGTATCTGTTTATCATTATCTCTGTATTTACACACACATATCAAATATAGGACCAGCTTTTAGCAACTGCTCAAGTACACATGGTAGTGTATGTTTCTGTTGAGGGAAATGACTATTTGCTGGAAGCTAGAAGCTCTTTGGTGCTAATTCTCTGTAGAATTATGAGCTGTAATCTTTCGACAGTGGCAACTGTATTCTCACAGCTAACCCTGTATGTTAGAGGCAGTTCTTTCAGGAATAATCAATTCTCTAAATTCAAGGAACACTCTAAAATATAATATCCTCTATGAGATTGAGATGAGTAGAGGTTAGGCAGAAAGTATTGCAAATTGATGTCTTGAAGGTAAAAAATCACTGTTTTGGATCATTAAACCACATTCAGTCATCAATGTACCAATCTGTGCAAGTAGGCAATAGGCCAGTTATTGGAAACGTATTGTTCCCGATCTAACCTACAATGGCACAGTTGAAGAGCAACGAGTCTAATGTACTCAGTCCAGCCTCCGCAACAAGGTCTTACAAAACGAATATAAAGGGGAGGGAGTCGTTTGGAAATGTAAAAACGGCAAAGATCATTTCTTGCAAAGAATTAATGCAGCTTCTTCCACGCTTCCCTTATTTATTATCTAGTTACATACCAGATAAGGCCAGATCATTATACAGCAGGAAGAATCAAGTACAGATTTTCACTTGCCTAAGCAAAAGAGGCAAAGTTCTCTTGGCATGGAGAGTTAAAAGCTTTTAGTTGTGGAAGACATCAACATTTTCAACCTATACTTAAGAACATAATTTAAAATCTTTCTGAACAATCATTAAGGATCCTTGATATGTTCCATAAAATAGAGAAATAAAGTGTTTAAGATTTTTACCTCTAAATAAATCAGAAACATCATAGAGCCAAGAGGACTGGGGAAAGAATGAGATGGAGAATACTGCCTTACAACCACCGTATACTTTTCTCTCTTTCTAAATGCAGGAGAACATTTTCCAAGGCTTGCTCTTCCCTCTACCACTGCACAACGTACAACTACTAGAAAGACCTATCTCCTTATTATTAACTCCTTGTCATTAGATACATACTAAAGTATTCATAGGTAAAAAGATACAAGAGTGGGTGGCTTTCTCAAAATACTTTTATCCACCATACATTAAAAAAAAAAAAAAAGATTTTAAGAGAACATAAGAAACAAGAGTGGCAGAATGTTGTTAATTCTTCAAGCTGAGTAACAGACAGACTCATTATACTATTCACTATACTTCTGTGAATGTTTGAACATTTCCATAATAAAGAAAAATTTTTTAAGTCTGTTGCATGAATGAAAAAAACAGCAAACATTTCTTGACCCGCAGTTGGACACAGAGCCATCTTGATTCTTTTCTTGGCGAGACTAGGAGATCTATGATGTATTCAGGACTATGTTGTTTTCCCACAGCACCATACGTGTGAGAATCATCCATATTAATACCTTTAGCCTTAGTATAATATAACATTTAATTTCTATGCTCTATAACAAATTGCCATAGTCCGTCCTTCCGCCTCCCCTTCTTTCCCTCTTTCTTTTTTTTTAAAGATTTTTTTTTTTTTGGTTCCGTTGGGTCTTCGTTGCTGTGCGCGGGCTTTCCCTAGTTGCGGTGAGCGGGAGCTACTCTTTGTTGCGGTGCACGGGCTTCTCATTGCAGTGGCTTCTCTTGTTGTGGAGCACGGGTTCTAGGCATGCAGGGTTCAGTAGTTGTGGCATGTGGGCTCAGTAGCTGTGGCTCGCAGGCTCAGTAGTTGTGGCTCGCAGGCTCTAGAGTGCAGGCTTAGTAGTTGTGGCGCACGGGCTTATTTGCTCCACTGCATGTGGGGTCTTCCTGGACCAGGGCTTGAACCCGTGTCCCCTGCATTGGCAAGCAGATTCTTAACCACTGCACCACCAGGGAAGTCCCCTCTTCTTTCATTCTTTTCCTTTCTTCCTTTTCCCCTCCCTCCCTCTCTTTCTTCCTCATTGCCTTTTTTTAAAAAAAAAATCACCTAAATAATATTATATGAACACATGTTCACTATAAACTTCAAAAAATATGGAGTAAAAAACAAAAGGCTCACTGGAATAGTGAACAATGATTCCAATGATAAACTCAGAAAATCAAATGCCCTTCTGGCATTTCAGAAGTCTGGGGGTTGAGAATCTTACCTTTTATGTAAGAGTTTCAGAGTTTTAAGGCAATTATCCAGAGTAAAGCCTTTCAGAATGCAGTGGACACCAAGAAAAATCCCAATTCCTATAAATTACTAAGGTATTGAAGATGCTCAAAACAAATAGGTCTAAGAGAAATTTTCGTTTGCATCAATAAATTAGAATTGCTAAGAAAAATTTCTTTCTATAGGTTTGAAAATGCTCATGTTAGAGCCATACTTGCCCAGATGACCACTTAAAAACAGAAGAGATAGGATTTACCACAAATGTTTTCTCTTCACTCTTGTTTGTTAACAACAAAGCTGTGCTGACTAATAGTATCTCAGTCATAAAGCTCTTGGAATGGATAGAGGCAAGAAGGACCTCAAAGGAGAACAAGAATACTATTTCTGTTAACACCACCTACAAACCAAAGCTAATCTTTGGTAAGTTTTTATTCTATTCAAGATAATGTGTAAAGCTTTTTGGATGAATTACCTCATTTAATCTAACACAATCTTGTAAGGTAGGTATTATTCCCATTTGAATGGCAGGTAAACTAAAGCCCAGAGAGGTTAAGTTATCTGCCCAATGTCACCCAGCCAGCAAACAGCAGAAATGGAATTTAGAACTGCAAACTCCGAAGACCATGTTCTTAACCTGAAGTATAAACTGTTTCAATTCATGATGTCTTTACATGGTAAGTTCATTATTTTAAATTAAAATTTTCATGTGAAACATCTGAGAGTTGTTTATCCCCAAATATGAACTATATCACCGATTTAGTCTCCATGATTCCTTTATTTCATGTCTTAATATAATCATTTTTCTCATCTTAATAAACAGCTATGTATACTGATCAGAGATACCATATAAAGCTATCAAATAATGGGAAAAAATGACTTTGAACAGAAGTCCCAACACAAGGAAGTTACAGATATTCAAGGAAGCCTTACATGTAGTAACAGAAAAGAAAGTACTTTGGACCACACCTTACATTCTCTATAATACCCCTGAGGAATCAGAAGATTTCATTTTAGAAAATATTGGTTTGGTTTTATACTTAAAGTATAAGTGACATAACCATGGGAGGACCACTGGTACCTAGGAAACAGCCTTGGAAGGCAGCAGAGTGCCCAAGGGAAGAAAAAAACAGTAAACCCAAAATATTCTTATAAATCTCAGCTCTGACCCAGACTTGACATCATGTAAGGGAGGTTCTGATGCTGTTCACGTGGTCATAAAATACAAAGAAAGCATAGTAGAAAAGGAAAGAAACTAATGGTATAAAGGCACTCCAGTGTTTCTCATCTCTCCACCAACTTCCACAGAATCACATGGCAGAAAGCCTCCTGTCATATGACAACAATAAGGAAAACAGATTCAAACTGGAGAGAGACAATCCACGGCATTCACCCACCTCCCTTATGCCTTGGTCATTCGGTTGGTTACCTTCAGAAAGAAAGACCATGAGAAAAAGAAGAAATTGAGTGATGATAAAAGCTTATACACCATCAAAGCAAAAAGTAAAGCTTCTGACTTAAGTAAGATGAGACTCCAAGGGCAAGATGGACAGACAGGGGTGCAGCTGAGAACTGAGCAGAAAGGCTGAGTTTCCCTGGTATTTTCTACTTTTCTGGAATAAGAACTAAAAACTATTATGCAGTCAGGAGGGCCTGAAACATACAACAGAGCAGAAATTATTATTTTTTTATGATTATGTAAAGGGCAGTGGCCAAGAGCAGCCCTTCTGTTAACAACAAAGAGGTGTAGGTAAACACATAAGCAATGCTACCATAAAGTGGAGATTTTTGTTTTAACAAAATCTATATTTATATGATTATATTTCCCATGGTTGAGAGTGGCTATAATTAATGGATTTCCCTCGTTCTCCTAATGCAGCCATTTGTCAATTCAAATACAGAATGTCCAATCAATTTTGATGTATTTAGTAAGCAATTTGTCAAATGGTGCTATAATCCAGTTAATATATTAATTCTTGTCATGGAGAGAGTTCTGACAACTACATGGTTTTCCATAACTGGTTTGGAGAGAAAAATCTACGCTGGAACTCAACGGTCATTCTTTGGAGGTGACACTTCTGTGTCCCGGGATCTGAGAGCATGCCACCGTACATCACTTAATAGGAAAACTGCTTTGCTGAACTAGACACCTGGGGTCTACTGGACGGTGTGGCTGCTAGTTCATTGTAATACTGGTTTTCTTTGAATGTGTGTTTCATATATTTTTAATAAATTGATCAAGCCAATATATGTGACACTAAAAATGCCAAGTATGTAAGCTTCCGAGAGAGGAACAAGGCTTTACCAATGAAATGTATGCATCTTAAACTTAAAAAGTACTTTTATAAACACTTTCCCCTATTCTTAATGTTGCTTCATATGAACTGCTAAAGAAGTGGCTCTCAATCTTTTATTTTCCTATCCCAACATCCTTCAGGTAAATGACTGACTCCTATCAGTACTTAACAGGGCACTGTACTGTTAAGGTCACATAGTAACCATTAGTCAAGACTCTTAGAAGGCCACCTTCAGCTTACACAGCGTGAAGCTCTGGACATGACAGTTTTCTTACTTTATATTTCATCCAATAATCACTATGTTATCTCCATCTTTTCCCCAAGTCTATCTATGCACTGGGGGCTGGAGAAAGAACCACGGAGGTTTCAAGTAGGTGGCCCAAATTTATATCACAGAAGAAATCTGGACTATAGTGATCAAGGAAGTATCAAGTTCTTTCTCAAACTTTTCAGTGGGATATTTAATCACTACCAGTTTGGGCATGGCAGGAGATAGAAGATAGGTTTTTAATGTACCACAGATAACCTCCATGGGAGTATTTCGCAAATACTTTCCAAAGATGATGGCTCTATCCATTCACTATGTCCAAACCTTTCCATATTTCTCTATCAGGAAATGCAAAAGCAGACATGAAGGCAAATCCTTTCTAGAAAACAATACTGAAAAACATGGCAAAAAAAATTTGTTTTAAACAGAAGAAAAAGAAAGAAAGATAAGAGGAAAGGAACATTACATTCATCTTCCAGATGCTAGGCTCCCCTTAGCACATTTATGAACCATGCGAGAGCAAATTGTCAGAGTGATTTGGCACAAGCCTGTGTATTTAAAAACCTGCCATGTGCACTAGTCCTCCAGACTACCAGACGTCCCATTGTTTGATGTGTCTGCTGAGAAAGGTGCCCTATGTGTCAGAAAAGCACACTGAATATTTTTCAATGACCCAGGGGGCAGAGGTCGCTTATTATAAATGGATAATGAGACCTAATGCAGTGCTCTGAGTATGGACAATGAAAGGGTCTATCCATAGCCCCTGGTGGATTGGTCATTCAGGCTTTTATTTCCTCTGCACACTTAATGGAGTCAAACAATTGACAGAAATTCTATAGAGAAGGCTGAAACTGAGAGAAACAACTGTATTCTAACTCTGATAGACAGATACAAATAGTGACCCTGAAATGGCGCCAGAACTCCCGTCACCACTAACGTAGCAGACAGCTGTAGCATTAGCCCTAGATTCCCATTTAGTCATTTGTTAGCAATTAACCTTACTGATGGAAGTGATGGCACATCAAACCACAAGCTCCTGCCAATATCAACCCATTACATTACTGCAGGTAAGCAGACACAGACCATTCTCTTTAGTTCCTTATTTTTGGAGAAAAAGGCAAACAGATATCCCTGTACCCTCCAACCTATATCCCCACTACCCAACTAACAAAATGCATATTCAGGGGTATCCGTATCTGAATATAAGAACCTTAAACTCTGGTGGGATAGAGTAAATGACAGCAGAAGCAGAGGTACTCATGGACTAGAGGCTTTATGACCAATAGATTATTTTTCTTTAATCTATCAGAATCAATGTTCTATCCCAGCCAAATCTGCCAATCCAATGGCAATGAATATTAATAGCATAAATGGAAAAGAATATACTGTCAACTGTACCTGAAAAAAAAGCAGGTCATAACGCAACCTACAGGGCTTCCCTGGTGGCACAATGGTTAAGAATCCGCCTGCCAATGCAGGGGACGTGGGTTTGAGCCCTGGTCCTGGAAGATCCCACATGCTGCAGAGCAACTAAGCCCGTGCGCCACAACTACTGAGCCTGCGCTCTAGAGCCCACGAGTCACAACTACTGAAGCTCACATGCCTAGAGCCCGTGCTCCGCAACAAGAGAAGCCACTGCAATGGGAAGCCCGCTCACCGCAATGAAGAGTAGCCCCCGCTCACCACAACTAGAGAAAGCCCACGCGCAGCAGCGGAGACCCAACGCAGCCAAAAGTAAATAAATAAAATAAATAAATTTATTAAAAATAAAAATAAAGCAACCTACAGGGACAGTAAGTTGTGATGTCACACAGTTGTGTAAAATAAAGTAAGCAAGATATTTAAAAGTACCAAAAAACCCTCTACAAGAACTTTTTTGTTTCATTTCAATTTTAAGAACAATTATGACAGGAAGGTGGTTTGACATGTAATTATGATAGGAAGGTGCTTTGACATCATTTCTCCAAATGATAAATACTAAAGCAAATGACAGAAATGCCAAGACTTACTTCAGAATGGAGTATAGGTCATTATGTTGTAAAAGAGAGGACTTTTTTTTTAAAATTTAATTTAATTAAATTAATTAATTTATGTATTTTTGGCTTTGTTGGGTCTTCGTTTCTGTGCGAGGGCTTTCTCTAGTTGTGGCAAGCGGGGGCCACTCTTCATCGCGGTGCGCGGGCCTCTCACTATCGCGGCCTCTCTTGTTGCAGAGCACAGGCTCCAGACGCGCAGGCTCAGTAGGTGTGGCTCACGGGCCTAGTTGCTCCGCGTCATGTGGGATCTTCCCAGACCAGGGCTCGAACCCGTGTCCCCTGCATTGGCAGGCAGACTCTCAACCACTGCGCCACCAGGGAAGCCCAAGAGAGGACTTTTGATGGTGAAACATCTCAACAATAAATCAACGATGACAGAGAAACCCAATGAACTATTCCATAGGTGTGAAGATCTATGTAAAGATATGGGTATCAATAAAAAGCATGTATCCCATAAACACAAAGGGAAAGAAGAAGGAAAAGAGGGTACTCTAATCTAAACTTTTTGATTAACTATATGATATTTTTTCATTGAGGAAGAAAATGTATTCAATTTCATAATGTTCCCCAAATTATACAACATATATATGGCTGAATTCAGGGTCAGTATGTCTCAAACTTCTAGTCTCCTGAAGAAAAACACCATTCATTTTACTAAAATCATTTCTCTATGGAAGGACATGTCAGTGGATAAAATTAGCTATAAATAAGAGAACCCATCAAATACAACTCAATATGAAGTGGTTTCTTAAGTACCTCAGATATTCAGACCTAGATAGAGCAGTATGACACACCCAATGACCAACAATGGGCTATAAATACTCTATAAATAAGTCCTACATTACAAGTTTCCTCTACAGGAGAAAAACATTTCTTTCTTTCCCCTTCCACCCTACCCAATCTTGGGCAAATATTTATTATGGACAATGCAAGGAAATAGTGTTGAGTACCTCCACCATACTTGGTACATACCACAACAACGATGCAATCCAGGATGTTAGGTTAAATCTAATGTGACACTCCAAAGAGAGCAGCTCAGAAAACTGCTGCACATTTAACTGCTTTGCCAGGGCACTGATAATGACCATGGTAGAGGAGAGCAATACTTTTTTCTTCCTTTTTGTATCAGTATGTTCAAAATAGATCACCACTGTACTGTAAAACCAATGAAACAAGACAGTAAAATAGGCTAAAAATGTCTTCAACTCTAAACCCAAAAGTGTGACTTTATATTACAAGGAAAAATATTTCCTACTTTTACTCTCACAGTTGTAGCCGGTAGGCCAGCAGCACAAAATGTAGTTGGGAATTAAGATCTCTAGAATCTAACCTTAAATATGCTGCCTACTTGTGTTTTTCATACTTCTATGGGTAAGACAAATTTCAATACTAGCTTTAGGTATTATCTACTTCATTATATATACCAATTTAAATAAAAGTGCTAGTAAAGTCCAAGTGATCAGTAAAGCAAAAACATTTTTAAAAAGCCGATATATCAATAGATAGCCCAGCTACTGAAAAATAAGGTTTCAGGTGGAGCTTTTAGAATGATTAACACTGCCTTCTTACATGTTATGCTGTCTGCACCATAATGGAACCTCATCTCTTCTCTCTAAATTCTCTCTAGGATAAAATTATTTCAGAGAAAGCTTACATCAATTACTAATTATATATCCAAACAATCTCAGAAAGGAGCTCAAATCTATAAATACACACATGGAAGGTTCTGAGTTATTTCCAAGAACCTACTGAATATTACCACTAGGATACATACTGCATGCACCAAAACAGATGCAACACTGCAATCAGCAATTCTCTCTCCTACTCTAGGCAACATATTTCTCTTTAATATTTCAATGAATGGCATAACCTACTGTTAAGCTAGTCATCCATTCCTCCTCACTTTTCTTCAGTAACCTCATATAGTCCCAAATCCTACAGAGGCAACTTGCTCAATTTCTCTGAAATTCAGCCACTTCTCTCCATCCCCACTAACAATTAACTTCTTCCTTCTTTGAATTTCTTTTTTTTTAACTTTTTATTTTATATTGGAATATAGCCAATCAAAAATGTTGTGATAGTTTCAGGTGCACAGCAAAGCAACTCAGCCATACATATACATGTATCCAGTCTCCCCAAGACTCCCCTCCCATCCAGGCTGCCACATAACACTGAGTGTACATGTCAATCCCAAACTCCCTAACTATCCCTTCCCTCTACCCTCCCACCCCTGGTAACCATAAGTTCATTCCCTAAGCCTGTGAGTCCGTTTCTGCTTCATAAATACGTTCATTTGTATCACTTCTTTTTAGATTCCACATATAAGCGATATACGATATTTCTCTTTCTCTGTCTGACTTACTTCACTCAGTATGACAATCTCTAGATCCATCCATGTTGCTGCAAATGGCATTATTTCATTCTTTTTTGTGGTTGAGTAATATTCCATTGTATATATGTACCACATCTTCTTTATCCATTCCTCTTTCGATGGACATTTAGGTTGCTTCCATGCCTTGGCTATTGTAAATAGTGCTGCAGTGAACACTGGGGTGCGTGTATCTTTTCGAATTATGGTTTCCTAAGTCATTTCTGTGCCAGCAGCTATGGCTTGAATTCTCTGTACCTCCTTCATCCTTCACCATCCTTTCTATATCAATTAATTCATGCTACTAACAAGCACTTATCACAATGTGTTATAGATACTCATATACATGTTTTTTATTTGTATTTATGCTAGGGAAGGTAATGAGTCAAAAGTAAAGGCAGCAGAACTGGTATAATGTAATATCAAGATAATACATAGGATTTAAGGACCAGAAATGTAAAAAATAATTAGGGTCACCCATATCTACTACTGGCCACATAAAAGAGACTAGATTTACATTATCTCCTAAAATAATTAAATTAGCCCTAAGCAAAAGGTTATTTTGAACCCTCCATAACAAAGCTTAAAAATAAACAAAGAAAGAATCAAATTTATTCCAAGTAACTTGACTACATCCTAGGAAAACAGAATAATCCACCATTCAACAACATGAAACCAAAAATGCCCAGCATCCTATCAAAAATCATTAGGCACATAAAGAAGCAGGAAAGCACACCAAGAAGAAAAATCAATCAATAGAAAAACCCTAAGCAATACCAGGGTGAAAAGAATTAGCACACAAGGACTCTAAAACAACAATTACAAAATATATGTCTCGTATGTTCAAACAGGTACACGATGAGGAAAGAAATGAAATATATAAAAGAACATCCAGGGCTTCCCTGGTGGCACAGTGGTTGAGAGTCTGCCTGCCAGTGCAAGGGACACGGGTTCGAGCCCTGGTCTGGGAAGATCCCACATGCCGCGGAGCGGCTAGGCCCGTGAGCCACAATTGCTGAGCCTGCGCGTCTGGAGCCTGTGCTCCGCAGCAGGAGAGGCCGTGATAGTGAGAGGCCCGCGCACCGTGATGAAGAGTGGCCCCCGCTTGCCACAACTGGAGAAAGCCCTCGCACAGAAACGAAGACCCAACACAGCCATAAATAAATAAATAAATAAATAAATAAATAAATAAATAAATAAATAAATAAATAAAAATTAAAAAAAAAAAAGAACATCCAAATGGAACTTATAGATGAAAAATATGGTATCTGGAATGAAGAATGTGTTGAATAAAACAGATTAGACAGCAGAACAGAAGACAATATATATAAATACATAGAAATACAAACTATACAAAATCAAACAGAGTGAAGGAAAGAGAATTTTTTAACTGAACAAAGAATCAGTGAGCTGCGAAAATATCAAGTTGTCAACAGACATATAATTGGAGTCACAAAAGGAGAGAAGCAGAGTGACAGAAAAAAACTGTGAAGATGTAACTGCATTAAAATTTTCAAATCTGATGAAAATTAAAAATTCACAGATTGAAGAATCTCACAGACTCCAAGCAGAAGAAAACCACACCACAACGTTATGGTTTAAATACTTTTTCCTATTTTTCTATATTATTTCTATTGTTTTTATGTTTTCTATTTCCTTGATTTCACTCTGATCTTTATTATTTCCTTTTTTTGTGCTTTAATTCGCTCTACTTCACTAGTTTCTGAATGTGAAAGCTGAGTCATTGATTTCATTTTATAACATGGGCATTTAGTCCTATAAATTTCACCTTGAGTAGTGATTTAGTGCCATCCCACAAATATTTCATTTTTCTCTGAAGTTTTATTTTGAAAGAATTACAGATTCATAAGAAGTTGCTAAAATAGTAATCAAGATACAGAACGATCCCATCACCATAAAGATCTACCGAACCCTTTATGGTAACATTCAACACCCTCCCTCGTACTCTGTCTCTCCGCATGATGTTCTTAAGAATCATCCAACTTGTTGCATGTATTTATACTTCAATCTACTATTTTTTTTCCCTGAATAGTAGTCTAAGATAGGGATGTGTTCTGTTTTCATTTTCATTCAGCTAAAAATAATCCTAATTTCCCTTTTGACTTTTCCTGTGAACCACGTATCATGTAGAAGTGTATTGTTTAGTTTCCAAATATTTGTAGATTTCCCAGAGACTTGTTAATCATTTCTTATTTAATTCCATTGTGGTCAGAGAATATACATACTTTGTATAACTTGAAAGCTTTTAAACTTATTGAGACTTGTTTTATGGCCCAGAAGAAGGTCTCTATTTGTCAACGTTCCCTGTGCACTTGAAAAGAATGTACGTTCTACTGTTGTCGGGTGGAGTGTTCTACTTAGTCTTATATTAATGTAGCAAGCGAGGGTTTAAAGTGGGTTTCTCCAGTCTGGTGGTTGCCAAGGGGGAGGAGGTTGGGGTTAGCAGATATAAGCTTTTATATATAGAACGGATAAACAACAAGGTCCTACTGTAGAGCACAGAGAACTATATTCCATATCCTACGATGAACCATAATGGAAAAGAATATTTAAAAAAAGAATATATAACTTAATCACTTTGCTGTACAGCAGAAATTAACACAACATTTTAAGTCAACTATACTTCAATAAAAAAATGCTGATTAAAAAAAAGTGGGTTTCTCCCAAGCAGCATATAGCTGGGGTTTATTTTTTGATCCATGACTTGTTTAGATGTTTAGACCATTTATAACTAATGTGAGCATCGACATGCTTAGGGTTACATCAACTTGCTTATTTGTTAACATTTTATTTCCTTTTTGAGCACTTAGATTGTTTTTTTATTTCATTACATACATCTTTAACAACCTTCAAATGATGTTGAAGTCACATATACTATAAAAACTTACAATAGTATAGTTCCATTTCCCACACTCCTGGCCTTTATGCTACTGTTGTCACACACACACACACACACACACACACACGTATGTGTTTTAAAGACCACAATACATTGATACTATTTTTGTGTTAACAGTGAATTATATTTGAAAGAGAGTTAAATAATTAACAAAAACCCCACATATACGCTTTAACCATTTTCAGTGTTCTTCATTCCCTTCCATCTAGTGTCAAAGGCTCTCCCCACCTTTCCTATAATGCCTTTATAAGCAGAGAAAAACAATTATATCCCCAATAAGACATTGGGGGGGGGGGTTCTATGGATGCCAGTCACCTTTCTATTGTGTATCAAAGCTATATTTCTGTTGAGTGATCCTTTGTTACCATTTAACAAAGAAAACTCAGTAAGCTTAGGGAGGAACTTCTCACATACCCATGGATTATCTTGGAAGTTCAAAGTCTGACCTACCCCCAACAAAGCTAGTTAATGTCAGCAACTTAAAAAATACTGCTGCTGCCAAATTACCTGAAAGAAAAGGAGGAAACATTATTTTTGCCCTAAATAAAACTTTCCCAAGTAAGCCCTGTTTCTAATTTACAATTTGGGAAACTCTGAAGCAGACTAAAGAAAAAGCATTGTCTACTCTGGGATCACATTCAAAGCTGGTTGATATTTGTTAGTCTCGTCTAATGTTTATCTTTGTTTTTGGCAAAGAAATACACTGAAATAAAAAGCCTATTTTAGAAAAGGTAACTATAGCATATTTTTTTTTTTTTGGAAGGAAGAAAATATACCGTTAGCACAAAAATCACTAATCACCACTACTATAATCTTTTTATAAACGATTCTCAAGATTTCTTATGACCCAGGCAAAACTTTTTTTTTATATTAGATTCTTGACTTTTACCTTTACTGAGCTATATAGCAAGATTAGATTACCATCTGCATATCCACTTTGCACACATAAACTAGTCAATCTACCCAAACCATATGACTTTTTTCGCTTATTCTAAACAGCAATTTCTTATGGCTTATCCTCCTAATGACAAAGGAGTGATTTCTACCTCCATAGTGAGGAGCTCTTGTAAGGAGCAGGCTTCTATGAGTCAATTTATGATACACCCAAATTGCTCAACTTTGTGTCATTCCATTCAATTAATATGGGTAGGAAGTGTGACTACAGTTAATACAAAATTTGGAGTTTTAACTTACTTCACTAAATTTAGGTAAGAAGTCTTTAGTGTTCAGGCAGGTTTCCCTTTCCCTTACCACCAGTCACCCCTTTGCCACATATGCAGAACTCTGTTTACAACTAGTGGTGTATTTATTATGATTACAGGGCTGAAAGGGGAGTGGGGATTCCTTGCTAAACATCCTGCTCTCCTACTCTCCTCTCCCTGAGACAAAGTCTCTTTCGCATTTCCATTTACATCATTCTTTGTCCACTATTATTATAATTTCCGGAGTTTGTACAAGTCTGCTTCACTTGATCCACAGATCCAGATAGAACCAAAGAAAATACTGACAACATTTGTGAAGTTTGCATTACAGTTTTACTCCAAATGGTTATATTTGAAAATACCTTCAAGTAATATATTTATCAACAGTTTGGAGGTTGGGAAGTAAGAAGTGATTTTCAATATGGTTAAATAAAACAAAAAACTTCCTGCCGCCAGGTACAGTATACACATCATCTTTTCAAATAGCTTCAGTAAGGGAAACCGGAGAGAAAGCAAGAAGGTAATAAGAAAGTCTTCTTAATGAGGCTCTAACTTACAGAGAGGGCTCAACACTTGGGTAGGCAAAGGCATTCTCTCTAAACTGGCTCCAGCATTGCTTTTACCAATTATATTTCAGCTCTTACTCCTCTGATGCAGATGTCCATGTTTTGCATATTTAATTGCTTCAGTCATGAAATATACTATCTTGTCAAGGACTCTCGATCAAATAGCCTTTCTTTATGTCGAAAACATGACTTTAAAAATCCAGGCTAAATCTGTGTCTCTACTGTCAATGTAAAGAAGCAATATAATGATTATTACAGAATTACCTGCCTCTTAGGTATTTTTTAACTTATTAAGTTATATCTATAGTAACATTTCACTAGATAAGAGGAAACATAATTATGTCACTTAGATATATGACAGACATATTAAGTCTATCACTTAGATGACAGATCTGGCAACATCGTCAAAATCACATATTCAGAATAGGGATTCCATTGTTAAGTCCCTGAAGTCTAATATTTGAAAATACGCACTTCTGAGATAAGAAACAGAGGTTCAGAATGATGCTGAAATGTATAGATTATTTTACAGTTTTTAAAGGACTTTAGCATCACTTCACTGACCATAGTAACACCTTCATAAGAGCAAGTATCATTACTGATACTTTATATTTTCCAAGTTATTGAGAGGTGGTCTAGAACTGGAAACTAGGCCTTTTCACCCTTATCCCAATGCTAGTCCATCTGGAATTCAAAAGGTCTCACATTAAATGCATTATATTATGTATTTTATTTAGAAACCATAGAGTCATCGTGACTACTTTCTTTCAAATTGTCTAATTCTGTTCTAGTCCAACTGCGCAACATCTCACGGGTTTGTCCTGTCTTCTCTGTAAACAGCCTTAACTAAAGCCCTCTCATCTTGCTCCAGGATCACTGTGCCTCCACTCCCCCCAACCCCGAACCTCTTATTACAACACTGCCAGGGTGATCTTTCTAAGATGCAGTTCTGATGGTGTCGTTCCAATGCTTGAAAACAACTGATGGCTTGCTACTGCCTACAGTGGCGGTTCTTCAACCGCGCAAGTAGAGCTGCTAAAATAAAGTCATATCCATCAGCTTAATTCACTGGAACAAAAAAATTAAGAAATAGAGATAGTTGCTTTTTTTTTTTTTTTTTTTTTTGGCCCATATCTTCTTCTCACATATTTGGGACTTGCTACTGTTTGTCTACTGAGCAGACCTATCAAAATAACTAAACAAAGAAAACCAATATTAATTCTGAAAAAGTTACCTACACTTAATCCAACAATTAGTTATTTTCACCCCTATTGAGAAGTAGGGGGAAATGTTCTCGTGAACACTGATATTACATAAATGTCATGTATTTTCCAAGTCATATGATAGAGTTAAATATATGCTTAGATAACCTAGACCCTAACAACTTTTATGTACTCTGCTTCTTGGAACCAGAAAACCACTTACCTATTATCCCTCTGTGAAAGCTTTGGCAACTTAAGTCACTGCCCTCATAATTCAATGTATAACCCTTCACTGATGCACCTGCCTCATTTCCTTTTATCTTTTAACACTTGTCTCCCGAATTAGATACTGAATTCACTGAGGACAGAAGCAACATACTATTCTCATTTAAACCACAAGTTCCTGACACATAGAAGTCACTCAATAAATACATGAAGAAGAAGAATCAGCGAGTTCTATTACACAAGAGAATGAGACTGCCAACTATTTGTTACAATTACAGAGTTTCGTAACTTTAGAGCAAAGTCAATACACTTTCTCTGTTTCCAGTATAACATATAACACATTATAAACATAAAATAAAATTGTTTTACAAAATATTTTACTTCATGCTGCATAATACAGCTAGGCAAGAAATTAAGTCTGATTCAACAAAACTCCATTAAAAACATGTCAGTGTTGATTTTTAGAAAGTTTCTTAAAAACATGCAGTACTCAGAGCCATCAAGTAAAATTAAGGATCCAGTGAATTCTACAAAACTGAATTATAATTGTAAAGAATTTTTAATTCTATGACCATAAACTGGATAATAAATATTAAACTATCTTTTCAGGCCTCACCTACAAAGAAGGCTGTTTCTAGTTCAATCTACATCTTTTCTCCTTCAGTAAAAAAAGAATCCAGTCAATCTATACAAATGTTAGGGCTTAGGAATAAAAGTAAACAAACAAAATCCTGATGGAGCTGGAATCACTACTTCATTATTGCAAGTAAAATTCTACAAAGCGAAAAGCCTGCTGATACAATTTTCACAGTGAAAAGTGCGTAACTTTTTTCATGTCAGAAATAAATTCCGATTTCATGAAACTTTATTATATCCTAGTATCCTCATTTTTTAAAAAAAATTTTGAGCCCACCAGATATCTCATGGCCAGGGAATGTGAACAGCTAGAGGCATACTTAATGTGTGCTAAAGCTTATGGTATACATTTGTATTAAATATCTTACTTGCCTCAGTCTGATTACTTATGGCCTCTGGCCTATGGACCAGTGGTAATATGCATGGTTCCATTAAAAGTCGGCATTTTAAAATGAGAGCTCAAAATACTCTATGCAAGGAAGAAAATGAGAACTACTCACGGCCAGCAAGCAGGAACTGATAATACTGCACTGCATCTGCAGCGAGGAGCAGAGGGTGGTTTGCGTTAAATGGTGGTTGCAATTCATTCCATTGAGGAGTTCTAAGGAAACAGCAGAAGAATATTAATATGCAGGCTTAATAGATGGGATGTAAATCACCGTCACTGTCACCACTTACAGACATGGATGTAAACTCACACTATCTTTGTAATCATTAAAATGAACTTGTTGGAGTGCTGAAACCTGAAACACAAGGCCATCTGCTTAGAAAGAATAAAAAGGTGGCAGTGAGTCATACAAATTACATACAGCCAATATTAGTTTAAAGCAGACGACCCTTCAACACAAGACATACGAAACACTGAACAGAGAGGAAGTGTGGGATTCAAATGTCACAACTGATTTTTACCTAATTTCTGACACTTGTTAGAGCTCTCTACTCTTAGAATATGTATACATTTTAAAACAAAATAAAAGCAGATAAAAATGGCTTAAAAAAAACACAGTTAATGGTTGACTTATTAAAGACCTAATTAGCATCTGAATGCCAAAATAAGCCACTTATTTCAATGATGGTGCAGTAATTTTAATTAGATCTGCCCGTTCCTAAACAGCTTGATAAATAAGATATTGATCAGATCAATCCAGTGCAGTAAAGTACTAATAAAGAATGGCAGAGCCTCCAAAAATCAATATAAGAATATTTTAAAATGTCATAAGGAGAGAGATCGTTTTCATGTCCATTTTTGTCTGTTTCCTTCCATACATATCAGGACCAATTTTTTCTGTCTCTCCTATACTATTGTACACTATATTGAATGGATTTTTATCTTAGATCTTATTTTTCCGTCTTTATACTAGATTATAAAGGTTCTAATGATTACGTGCTTTCGAGAAGGACTCTGATTGTTAATAAACATTTTTACAGTGATAAACCATTATATCTTGGGGAATCACTTTAAAGGAAACCTTCCAATCTATTTATATTAGTTTCCATTCCCCATAATGGCTATCTCAATGTACTTTCTATTTGCAGTGAGCATGAGACTGGAAATAGGGGAAGCACTAAAGCTCTTTATGTGGGATAGGAAAAAAAAAACAAGTCCTAGAAAAGGTAACTCAAAGATGTGAGGGGAAAGAAGTTCAAAGGGAGGTATTCTCCAAGGCAAACACCAAAGACAGCTGAATACATAGGACCACACAGCAATTTGTACATGAATATTCTCAGGAGCGTAATTCATGACAACTAAACTGTGGAAATGCCCATCAACTGATTAATGGATAAACAAAATGTGGTACATCCATGCAATGGAATATTATTTGGCCATAAAAGAGGAATGAAGTTCTGCTACATGCTGCAACATGGATGGACCTTAAAAACATTATACTAAGTAAAGGAAATCAGATGAAACAGGTCACATTTTGCATGATTGCGTTTACATGAGATGTCCAGAGTAGGCAAATCCAGAGACAGGAGATAAACTGGTGGTTGCCTAGGGCTGAAGGGCTGGAGGAAAATGGGGTGGGGGGGGGGGGCGGAGGGGATGACTGCTAATGGGTACGGGATTTCTGTGGAGGGTGATGAAAATTGATTGTGGTGATGGATGCATGACCTAGTGAAAATTCACTTTAAGTGGGTGAATTGTATTATATGTATTACATGTAAATTGTATCTCAATTAAAAAAGAAATGAATTATCAAAAAACACAACAGGGATAAATCAAAATAATTTTGCTGGGAGAAGGAAGACAAAAAGACTATGCACTCTGATTCCATTTATATAAAATTCTAGAAATTATAAACTGATCTATAGTGACAGAGAACAGACCAGTGGTTGCCTGGGGCTCAGTAGGTGAAGTAGGGATAAAGGGGGGGCAGGTGAGAGATTAGAAAGAGGCATAAGAAAACATTTGAGGTGATGGATATATTTATAATGTTAATTATGGGGATGATTTCACAGCTGTATACATACGTCAAACCTTATCAAATTGTACACTTTTAATATTTTGTATCTCAACAAAGCTGTTAAAAAAACCCCAAAAACCAAAAAAACAAAAAGAGATACTACCTAACCAGAGTCCAGCTGGCTCGGGGAGATGTCATCATTTCCAGCGGGGTGTCATCGCTGATCTTGGGGGCAGCGCTAAGCGGTCGTGGCTCCATCATGTGCTCCACTAAGGTCCCGTAGCAGCTAATAATGTAGAGGGATTCAACTACAACTTGTTTGGACTGATCTACAAAACAGGAAAACAGATCCTGGATATGTGATATTGGCATAAAAGGAGCACAGCATCATTTTTACAAGTTATTGACCCTTCAGTCCGTTCCTGAGGTTGCTGAGAGAAAATAAGAAGGCAGGAACTTTTTCACGTGGTGCCTGCTCCTTGCCTCAAAATTGTCTCTTATAAGTAGATGCTAACGAATATGAAAAGTTCTATGCTATCAAAATATTTTTAAATTTAAGCAATTTATTTCAAGAATGACATAAATATACTCAAAATTCTAGTATGCTCAAACAATATTATACAGTCTTCTGTATTTGCCTGCAGTGTAGTAATTTGTCCCACATTACGAAAAATGAATGGTATCAGGTGGGACAGGGAAGGACTGACAGAAAAGGAACCCTGTATGGACTAAGAATTAGTTACACTGGATGCACCAACTCAACTGCATGAGAGACCCTTTGCCTAAATCAGCCTAACTTCTCATCTACTCTCTCTCAGGAAACTTCCTCCTTTAAATTTCTGGATTAAAACGAACAGACAAATGAAAAACACACACATGTCCTCCTCCCCCAAATCCTCATCCTTCTTTCCTCTCAACCCTCTTCCTTCTTTCCTCCCATGGCAAATGAAGACCAGTCATACTTTGAGGTCAGGTGCTGAATATGGATCTAATCAAATGACTTTATAAGGAGTACACATGTCCTCACTACCAAACCAGGTTTAATCCTCTATCTTGGGTTTTACAGTAAACCTAGGAGCATATAAAATCCCTCATGAATGCTGGGTGGGTTACCTTATCTCTACGCCACAGGACTCAATTACAGCTGCTCTGAGAAAATGGCTAATGACCAGTAGTGGGACATAAAGGAGTAGCAAGTTAAAAGGGTAATTAGAACAGAAGCGAGAAGCATTTGAAATCGAGCTTCACAGAGGGTTTTAACTAGTAACAAAAAGTCATTTCGATAGCATCATTAAAGCTGAGGAGGTAACAAAAAAATAAAGATGGGATAAGAAAATGGAAGGCTTGCATACTTTACTGTATCCTCTCCCACTTAGGTAAAGAGCCTGCTGTGCCTGGGATCCTATTTCCAAGGAAAGGGCCACTGAAAGGCGATAACAAGGGAAAGGGCTGATGTCTGACTGCCAGTATTAAGCGTAAAGGAGAGCCATTTTGCCAAGAACAATACAGCCTGTGGAACCTGTCAGAAAAGTGCCTCGCTAACAACTCAGTTTCTGACCTACTTTAATAGTATCACAATAATAAGAGGAAATTTTTAACACTCAAAATTAAACACTTGGTCCACGAATGCAGGCACTCTTTTCTAAACAGAAACAATGAGGAATCACATACTAAAAGAGTAATTATATAAGTTGACTCTGGTGGTCAAAGGAGGGATTTTAAAAAAAACAACAACAACACTATATAAGTTCAAAGGGACAATGGTTACCATGAAAGATGATTCTTATTTCTGAGTGGGAGCCTGTTTTTATCTTTTAATTTATAACATGGCAGAGTTGTTGTAGATTATTTTTTAAGGACAGATTTAGCATTAGAAAACCTGGGTTCAAACTCTGATACCATGACCTACTAACTAGTGGTTTTAGCTAAATTATTTAAACTCACTGATCTCAAATTCTTCATCTCTAAAATAGGGAATAACAACGTTTTTCCTCTCTACACTTTACAGACAATAGCATGAAATTAGTTTGAGAAAAATGTAAAAGCTACATATAATGGTATGGAATTGACAGCACTGAGAAATCCTGTATATTGTCACCAGCAAAACAAAATAAAAACACTCAGTGGGCAATTTATTCCATATTTATAGTGAGAGGATAGCCTGTCTTCTTGAGACTTGAGTAGTTGAGGAGAGATGCTAACTGAGAGGGAACATTTTTTTCTATTGTTGGGCTCAAGATTATTCAAAGAGAACTGCTCTGAATTTTCCTCAAGAAACAAAAATTACAAATGGCAAGTTTAACTTCAGTAAAAATACGTACCTTTTTCTCTTTTCAGACCTGCATTATTTGCAAACCACGATCGGGATGTCCCAAACGTCGCAGCCACGCAAAATTCTCCGCCCACTGATTTGCTGGGTGAAATTTGTGGAGGTGATTTAACTTTGCTTAAAAAATAAAATGATAGTAAAAAAAGAAAAATTACTATGATAAAATCATGGTCCTTGAGAAAATGACATATTTCCCTTAAAATCTGCCCCTAAGTATTCAAACGCTCCCATGTGGACATGCATTTTGCCGTTAAGTATAACTTAACTGGCGGTTGTGAGACTGTGATCTGCAGTAAAAGTAAAACTAGTTCAAAGCTCCAGAGTATTATCGGAATAGCAACTTATACCAATAAAAATTAGCTTCTTTTTGAAGAATGTGCTGGCAAAATCCATGTCGACCCATTTGAGAAAGATAACATTTCCCTGGATATTTCAAAGTGGAACAATAGAACCAGCAAAAACATCTCATAATAATAGAATAGTTTATCAGTTCACTTCAATATATAAAATGTGGGGCTGACAATACAGTTGAATGGAGACAGCATGTATGAAAACACGAGATGATACAGAATGGAATCCTGACAATGCTCTCAGACATGTATGTATGGTTAGACAATGTCTGGTGAGTAGACCTAAAGATCTAATGCGATTACAGTCACTGATCTTCCTATTTCTTGTTTATTTTTTCTTTGTGGATTTGTGAAGATGATAGGTCTATTTTTATTCTGCTTCTCCTACGTTTGAGGACACATTAAGTAACTTCTGCTACTTCACATAACTACCATAAAAAAGTACTTGCTGTCCTCTTTGTTTTCCCCAAATCAGCTTTCAGCTTCTAATACCATTGACTTCTGATATCAGCCTTTCATTTTCTTGCAAATCCTATATTTCTCTTCTCTCCCAATTTGTCAAAGGCTGCCCCAAAGTTCCTTAGCAATTTTGTCAGGCACCTTAGAGAAATGGTGTATTATGGTCTCTGACTCGTAGACCAGGAAATAGCCCCACTGTACACTGGTCAAGATCACAGCCCAGTCGGGGCACAAGAATAATGTTCCGCCGCTGCTACTCAGTCTCCAATGTCAAATAACATTATTTCTACCTTCGTTTGCTCACTATCCTTTATCTCTTTATCTTTTAATGAAGTACGGTTAGACAGAGAAAGACTGGGTTTTGGAGTCAGGTGGAAACACAAATCTGAATCGCACTGCTGCCACTTTTTTACCTGTGTGAATTTTGATTAGGTTATTTAACCTCTCAGTGCTCAGACAACTAATATATAAAATATATAAAATAGAAAGACAGCAATGCCTACCTCTTAGGGTTATTTTAAGGTTTACAGCATTTTATTTGTTCTCAAAGTGTGGTCCCTGGCCAGTAGCACTGAGAACCTCTTAGACATGCAAATATTCATCAGGCCACACCCCGCTCTGGAGGTGGGGCATGACAATCTGTGTTTTTAATAGCCCTCCAGGAGATTCTGGCACACGTTCAGGTTTAAGAACCACTGTATTAGGTAACGTGTAGAAAGCGCTGTGAATTCCCATATCATAGAACTCAACGCTATCTCCTGTATAGCACACAGCCTTCAACTAATTTTCAAAAAATCAGACTTCACTTTGGTAATCTCATTTTCCAGGTGTTATGACACCTGAAATAGTCTCTCACATATTTTATTTCCTGAGCCTTCTGTTTTGATGTCTTCCTCGTAGGGAAAGCAAAAAGTCTGGATCAGAAGCCACTCTGCTTGGTCTCTGCCTTTGACCAAAGTCATGTAATGCACATTGCCATATGTGCAAAGGCCTTTTCTTTCCATCATTAACATTTCTTAAACACAACAAGTTATTACCCATAAAAATCACATCCATGCCTAAATCACCAACATTAGTCACAGTCAGACTTCCACTGATAGGGAATAAAATGACAGTTTTTTAATTTTTAAGTTTCTGTAAGAAAATGCATCTGTTTCTGCCAACAATTTCACATCTTCTTGCTGCATTTGCCACACCTGCAATAATAACCTTTGCAAAACCAACAGAAGAGAAGACTCCCCTCCACCTACAACTGAACAAACAAGCACCTTCCCTTGGTTTCTGGGTAACCGGCGCCAGAATTGTTCTTTCTGGTTATGATGCTCTCTGTTGTACTACCTTAGAATGTAAATTTTCCTTCAAAGCCTTTATTTCCATCACTGAACTGCTGTCAGTTCCTGTAACTAGCATCTTTTAACTTCCATTGGTCAGTTTTTGGAGGCTGGAAGGCAGAGGAGAGAGGAAAAAAAACATTCCAGAATTTTTTGAAAGGTGTTTCAACTGCGTGACTATGTTTTTACTAGAATCACCATCAAGGAACAATGGTCGTACAACATGTACAAGTTCAAAGTTCTTTGCAAATTAATGAATGCTATTTTTGTTCTTGCTTTTAAATCATGTGGTAAGCAACAAGATAGAAAACAAGTAGCATGCCACTTCTTAAGAGACTCTATGGTGCAACTAAGGTATGCATCCTAAATAGATTTTAAAAGTTGCTACTGGGCCACTTAGCTACCTTTGTAATATAATAATCAATTTAGTCTTTAGCCAAGCAAATATATATATTTTGTATGTTTATTAGCTTACAGTCTAATCAGTTAATGTCAAAAGCTAAAGTCTTTTAGACTTCTTTAATGTTATACATAACTCAGCTTCTGAACACATATCTAAAAAGCACCAACACAGTATCAATTTACATAAACTCATTATCTCCTGCAGAGAATAAGTATCTTAGGTTAAAAGTATTCTTAAAATTATGAAAAAATGTTCAACTTTATTCTTATACTTCATTATTTCTTCTTGTTCTTCTGATAGGGCCTTCATAAATCACATTAGTAAAAGTTTGTGTTTAATAAGTAATTAAAAGGGTTTTTTATCCCTGAAAATAACTTGCTACCTCCTGCATGACACAGTGCTGTGTATAGGGTATTTAGCATATTTGGGGAACATATTCATAACAAGTTATTTCTATCATCAACCTACCTTTGGAATGACTGTGGTATTTAAGCAAAATAGAAATTTAAAATATGTGCGTATATGTACAAGATTTTCAGAAAAATAAAAAGGAGAAATAATCTAAAGAAAAGATTATTATTAA
Source organism: Eschrichtius robustus (assembly GCF_028021215.1). NCBI lineage: Eukaryota > Metazoa > Chordata > Mammalia > Artiodactyla > Eschrichtiidae > Eschrichtius > Eschrichtius robustus. Next base: position 43,694,714 of record NC_090843.1, read on the forward strand.
TAAAGTATTTTCTATACAAAATACTCAAAGGGAGAAAATTTAACATTGATTCAATTTGCCCTTTATCCTAAAATTTTAAAAGACCAAGACCAGGAATGTTGGGTGGAAGCAGAATTGAACTTTTCCACAATGACCCAGAATACTTCTATTGCAAAATCACCTTTTCTTGGCAGAAAGATAAAACGTTGAAAAATGATACATACGTGAAAGGAACAAAAGAGAAAAGTGCTAGCCTTGCAAATCATGCTCACTTATAGACTGGTGACCCAACCATTTTAGGAAAGCATTCCAGTACTAGCCTTTTTTTCTTTCTTCCTCTCAATATCTCCCTTTATCCTCTGAAAGAGACAATAAATCCTATTACAAGACATTTGCAAGTATAAACGAATACCTCTGGTTGTTTATTAATTTATTAAATTAATAATTGATATAAAAAATAAAAATTTTCAGTGTATATGGGGGTCCAGAAATTCAATTGTGTTGTGGTTATAAATGAGTACAAAACATACTGATAGGGCTGGTGGACTCCTTTCCACTGAGAGCCCCTGCCCTCTACCCTCCTGAGCCATAAAGAACCCCGCGTTCAAAAATTAAAAGAAAAATTTGCCTTAACTTGTGAGCAAAACATAAAGAACTATGGAATGAATTCAACCTTCACCACATCAGAAAACATCACATTTACTAAACTTCATACAAGAGACAACATAATCAAAAGTAAAATTAATGTACGATGAAAAAAACAACAACAAATAAGGTGCCGAATTAAAACTCAGGAGTTTTAACATTTTGTCATTTCTTCTGGGAGACCTAACCATCTAACCATAGAATGAGAATCATTTTTAATACCATCAGATGTTCTACGGACATGACGACATCTTTAAAAATATTTACAAAGACTATTGAAGTTACCCATTGGCTTTTTCTGTATTATATAATTCAGTCAGAGAAACATATTGAATTTCTTTTGCCTGTTTTTTTTTCCCTCCACACTCTACTGCAAACAGGAAAAAAAAAAGCAAAACTCTAATGATATCGGCTTTAAAATTATAGAAAAATTATGTCTATCTGGATAATTTTACTATGTTCTATAAAATAGGATACAAGTGGTGAATCTGTGGATGGCATGAAAAGCAACAATGAGGTCCAGTGCCTTGTTTAGGACACAAGCATGGAAAAGAGCTAAACTGAGATAGAAGCACCGTTTTCTTTCCTTCTCTAAAACGTAAGGGTACAGTCAATATTTCAGTTTAAACCTCAGACACAATATTGATGTAAGAATTACAAGTGGTATTATGTCTTTGTGTTAAGGAAGAAAAACTTTTCTTTATGCTCCTCACTGTGATTGGGCTTTCAAAAGGAATTCAGAAGTTTTCTCTCACTCTCAACTGTGTATTCTAAAATAAAAACTAAGAGGGAAAATGAAAGTATTTATTTTAAAAAAAGATATTGATAATATATCTAAAATTATTCTACCACAAATTATTCTTAAAGATATGAGATTTCTGTAAACCTGCCAGATAAGATTCTCCTCTCCATATAAGTCTTTGCTTCTAAAAATGAAATTATATTATTATAATATTTTTTTCAATATTCTCAGAATAACAAGATTAATTTAAATCCGCTATTTATAAACAGATTGAAGACTCGGTGCTAATTAAAACTTTAAACATAATTTGACATGTAAGTTCTAACTCTTCTTTAAAATTAACCTTATACACTACAAAGATATATTCAAATGGACTACCTCTTGTCTACACTGTTGTGCATATATTTTTTCTTTTGCTAAGAAAGTCAAAAATAGCAATAGTTTAAACATGATACTACATGCCGACTAGGAGCTTGATAAAAACTTGTTACTTATTTGTAATGTAGAAAGCAAAATTCATTTTTAAAATTTCACAATGGCTATTTCTCTTAAAATTTCTGCATTAAAAAGTATATCATGTGTGTGATTCTTACATCATTTTATGCCATTATTTAAATTCATAAATCCTAGAGAATACATAATCTCCAGAATGTAGAAAATGGCTAAAGTGTCAAAGATGGTCTGCATAGTTAACTTTCCAACAAGCTTATTTGGTTGTCAAAGGAAAAGATATTATTATAAACTGACTCATCTGAAACTGCCTGAATTTAAACAATTAAAACAGTTTATCAAAGAATGAAGAATTAGTAGAAACTGTGATCAATCAAAAGCAAAATCTTAGCTAAATATAAATGTTTCAACTGAAAATTAATTTAAAAAAATTTGTATGAAACTTACATAACATTTTAAGAGGAACTATAAAATTTTCATATTCTTCCAAAATACAAATATTATCCTATACTGGAAGTCCTATAAACCTGATGAAATAAGTAACTTTATTTAGCATAATGTTTTATTTCAAAACAGTAAATAAAAACATTCTCAGGTTGAATGCTAAATAGCATGGAAAAATAGTAAAAACTCTTAAAACAAAGACGCTCTTATAAACAACATGGAAGAAGTTGTCAAATTTATATTCATTTTGCTGCCTTAATTTGAGGTTTCATTAAGATCTTAATGGGAAAAACATGCACCACCAGTAAAGGAACGTATTTTAAAGGAGGCTCTTTTAGGCTAGTATAAGTGACTAAAAACGAGTTTCTTGTGAGCTAACGATGGCATCAAACAAACCACAAAGCAGTCTTCTAAAAGACAAGCAATGATTTAAAAGTCTACTACATTTCATATATCCCTTTCTTTAATCTGGCTCTTTTAATCTTGTTTCAACCTCAAATCATTTCTGGTTGACAAGTACTTTTGCTTAAATTTGAGGAGCACATAAGCTGTTGAAGGCATGGGCTTTTCTTATCTCACATACAATGTTTGTCATTCCGTCTTTACTTCTATGCTAAAACTTCAATCTTTATTAACATACTAAAACTTTTTTCTTTGTACTTAGAATGAGAAATTTATCCCAAGATGGAATTTAATTCTAAATTGCGTCTACAAAGAAATGTTGGCATATGTTGAATCTGACATTTAAAAATCAACTGTTCACTACAAGCTCCTGAGTAAGATCCATGTATCTTATTTGTTTTTGGAAGAAATCTGGTTAACACAAAGAATGAAGGTTGACTTTCAGGGAGTTTTTATTCCTGTATACCATGATTTTGTTAACGATAGTTTCACAATCTATATCCTAATTTTGATGCTGCATTTCAAAGAGGAAATTTTTAGGATGATTTATCACCCTATTCTAATACGACAATGAAATTTTCAGATGTTCCTGTGGCATATGAACACTGAAATTAGTTTGTGTCAAACTTTTAAGTTTCTTTTTGTCCAAGAGAAAAATGATTGGAAGGTTTTCTCCTAGTATAATGGGACAGTATGAACAAGTCCCAGGAGCAGTTAGGAGAACTGCACGTACATGTATTCTGACTAAATTTATAAAATTGATATAACTTACATTAACCAAAACTTCTTTTTGGGCTCACTCACTCTTAAAAGCAAAAAAGACAAAAACAAAAAAGAAAAACAAAACCATGATCTAACTTAAAGAAACTACTTTTCAAAAATGGAATTTTCCCCTTAAAGCAGAAAAGAAATCATAGCAATAGCAGCGAACATTTACTGAGCTCTTATTATGTGCCAGGCACTGTTCTAAGCAATTTATATTGTCAGTTCATTTACTCCTCATAATAAACCTATGAGGTAGGTGCTACTGGTAACTCCATTTAATGGAGATAAGGAAACTAAGATAAAGAGAGGTTTTAGAAAATTGCCCAAGATCATATAGGTAGTAACTGTGTAAGCTGGGATTTAAGACCTAGGCAGTCTGATTCTGGAGGCCTGATTCTTTTTTTTTTTTTTTTAAGATTTTTTTTGATGTGGACCATTTTTAAAGTCTTTATTGAATTCGTTACAATATTCTGTTTTATGTTTTGGTCTTTTGGCCACGAGGCATGTGGGATCTTAGCTTCCCAGCCAGGGATCGAACCTGCACCCCTTGCACTGGAAAGGTGAAGTCTCAACCACTGGACCACCAGGGAAGTCCCCTGACTCTTAACTATTGTGCTAAAATTATTATACCAGGTTCTAAATATATTCTATTTCATACCTTTACATAAAAGTATTAAACATACTGTTCCTTTTCTATGATCACCATGTCTAAGACTGACAAAAGTTGTATTTTATGCAGTCTTACATAAGAGTTTACTAAATAAGTTATGGTGGGGAGGTGCTAATAACTCGAAATAATAAGTTACTTAGGAGGTTTTATGTGAAATACAAATTTCCTTATGTAGCTCCGTAACTACCTAAACTATTCAAAACAGAACTGACTCTTGTTCCTTTGGTACCAAATAAAATGCAGCAAAAATTTATAGGGTATTTTTAGTATACCTTAAATACATTTACATTTCAAAATAAATCTTGTCTTCAAATGTTCAGCATGTCATGTAGGGAATTTCTATCACTAAAATACTCAGAGCTTTAAACTTGGGTGTTAGCCTTTGTCTTATGATATATACTAGCATTATTATGAGAATTCGTCTAATTTCTTTTTTTTTAAATATTAATCTATGATTTTTTATGTGACTTTTCAAGAAATGAAGTGAAACCAAGAAAACTAATCTTTTAAAGCTTAAATACCAACATTCATGTCCCATCTACAAATTACTCAGTAATTCGGTGCATCTATCTGTGATCAGGCCATGCAACTGAAAACAAAGTACAAAACAGAGTTACTTTCTGAGAGTACAGCAAATGAATTAGGCATGCTGGACTGAACTGGGACTCACCATGGAGCTTTTATGGAAAAACACCCCGCTCCAAACAGATAAGGCCTTCATGGAAAAGGGGGGAAAATGCACAAAAAATTAGAGGAAAACTCATGTAACATTAACACATACATGTTTATTATACTGTTAAAGAGTATGGATAAAATCAATTAAAAAATTAGTAATCGTTTGCAATCCTGCCGTAGATACTAACAAGTCTGATATAACCAATCAATAGAATGATGTGCAGTAACAAGGCCCTTAATTTTCATAGGGTTAGAGATTTCAAAATGCTCTACTTCTCCCCCTTTTCTGGAGCACCCCTGTAGGATTCCTAAGGTAAAATAAAATAAAATCCACTTCAGAGGCCCTTTAAAACAAAGTACAAGTTAAATGGAATAATCGGATGGAGAAAAGAGTGGGACCAGTAGCAACAGATGTGTGGTTGTGTGACACGAAATGTTTAAAACTAGCGAAAGGGGACTCAATAAAAATTTGACAAGCATTGTTTGCTGTTCACCAGTTGTAGTCTCAGAGCCACAGAAAGAAAGTACATATTTTCTAAGCTGCTTAATTACAGTAAGTTGAACTGCATATTGCTGGTCAAAGGAACTAACACTAAAACCAAGTCTGTGGTATGATTTACTTCCATTTTAGGGTCACATTCCAGGAAATTAGCATTACTCTTAATAATGATAGACGAGGTTAGCTTCCTCTATCTGGCCTACACTGGGCTAGGCTGGAATACAGGAAACTAAAGCCACAACTGCTTGCTTTAAATACAGCTGGGGATACAAAGGCAGACTTCAATGTTACACATACTTCTTCTTAATATTCTGTTCATAGCATTTAAGACATGCTATGCACATTTGCACACAGAACAAAATATTGCTGTTGCATCTGACATTTGGAAGGAAGACATAATAAACTGAGAAGGAAAGAGCACTGCATAACTTGGTAATTTTCTTCTTCAACTTTGGTGCTAGGAACATTAAAAAAGAAAAATCATGCTAATTAGCATCAATCTCCCAGTGAACTGAGTATATTCACAAAACAGTACAATTCTGAGGACTGAAGAACAGAAGATATGAAAAAGGGAACAGAAAAGCAAGATACTATTAGAAGAAAGAGTGAGTTGGAAAACAGAAATATTGGAAAAGAAAACTTTAGAGATGATGTCAATACAAAGCAAGGAAATCTCTCCCACAGTTAATGACAAGACCACAATCAGAGAAATGTCATCATTCAGATGTCATCATCCACATCTAAAACAATGTATTTCAAAAATTTTTTAACTATGACCCATAGAAATATACAGTTGGCCCTCCATATCCATAGGGCCCACATCCGCAAACAACTATAGATAAAAAAAAAAAAAAAAAAAGTTCCAAAAGGCAAAACTTGCTGTGCACCAGCAACTATTTACAATTTAGAAATGATTTAAAGTGTATGGGTAGATGTGTGTAGGTTATTTGCAAATACTAGGCCACTTCATATAAGGGACTTGAGCATCCATGATTTTGGCATGGGGTGGGAACCAACCCCCCTCGGATACTGAGAGACAAATGTATTAACGTGTAAGCTGGTATGTACATGAACACACACAAATTGAAACAATTTAATGAATGTGGGGTTTTTTGGTGTGTAATCAACTTTATTATTCTCTATTTCAACGTTTTGTAAACATTAATGTTGGGATTTAGTTACAGTGAAGATTGTTGCATATAATGACAGGGTAGGTAGGTCTGAATGGGGCCTTAGATTCTATATTTCTAACAAGCTCCTAGATAATGCCAAGGCTGTTAGCTTGCAGAACCAGTGGCGAAATTACATTCTATTATATTCTATTTCATTAATGAAAAAAAAGTTAGCCATGATCCCCTTGTCTTGATTTCATGATTCACTAATTACATCAGAAACAAAATGTTACTGGAGCTCACCCTGAACTTTGAGAAACACCATTTTAAATAAGTGTGACCACATGAAGACTCCAATGTCTCAACAGCACCGTGACGCCATAAAAAAAGGATCAGAAAATGGAAAGTTCAACACATTTCCGTATGCCCACAAATACCACCAAAATGAAGAAGTTATTGTTGGCACATACTACCCAACTCCCTTTCATTTTCTTCCTTAGGCAGACACCTGAATTAATCAAACAGTTCAAACGATTCTGACAGAAGCACTTGTGATCTGGAACGTCTGGGCATGAGTTGCTCTTTAGCATATATTGTATAGAAGCTAGACAGTCTCCCACCTCATTCCAAATATCAGAATACAACTGATTCACTGTAAAGAATTTGAAAGTTTTACCTTAGTCCTTTATGACTTAAAAGGCTTCTGACTGACCCCCAAAATCAAACAAAAACGAAACAAAACTTTAAGTTTCTACATTTCAAAAGACCAGCTGATGTTCCCACTTACAGAGCCAGTAAATACCTTTTTCCAAGTTTAAATTTCCTTATGTATAAAAAAAAACATATTAGCCAAACAAATTAAACACAAGTTTTTGGTGGTTTTTTTTTGTTTGTTTGTTTTTTTAATATCCTAGATTTTCCTTCCCGGACAGTAGCAGCATGTTACCAACAAGATTTCTACAACCCCACAATCCCAAAATGCACTGTTAACCCTCCAGACACTGTAGCAAACAGGCCTGCACTAAACAGCAGTTGGTCAAGTTTAAAGACAACACAATCCTCACTGTTCACAACATAACTCGGTTGTGTGAGTTACCAGCCATCCTTCTTTAGCCAAATAAGGATCTACAGGCTGACGCAGCTCAAGGAGAAAACAGGGGTTGGGGAAACAGGGTGAAGACCTGCTTCAGTACGTACATTTGGCACAGTCCCAATCTGTACTCACCCACTTCTTACTCGCTCCGACAAATTGGACCTCTGCCACATACACGTAAAAGAAGAGCCACAAACTCCAATGAATTAGAGTGACTGACGTAACTACTGACTTTGCATGGGTGGTGTCAGCTGTTCTTTTGAAATGTGCCCGCTTCATCTTCACTCAGTAGGGAAAGAATGAAAATATAAAGTCACAAAGGCCAAGTCCATGATCCAGCTGTCTTCACCTATGACTTTCCCCTCCTCTCCAAAATCCCGCAGCTGTAGTTTTACAGGGGGTGACTCGAAGGAGGAAGAGAGCATGTGAGTAAGAGTGTATGGGGAATTAAAATGGTCTGTATTAACAAATGCAACTCAAATTACCATATTCAGGTATTAAGAATTTGTGTGTTTTCCAAACACTAGTAAGTTTCAGCAGGTTGAACAATCCTGCCATGTAAAACCTATCCACTTAAGTCATGATTATGTCCTTTTTAAGCTGAATTCTGATTGAAAAATCAAGAGACTAAAAATCCAGAAATGCTAGTCCAGCATAAAGTGACTCTGCCTTTGGTTCTCAAACAGTTTCTTCTGGAGATTGTCAGAAGACAGTTAGGAATTGTGCTTTATATCAAATCATTAATGCTATGTAACTCTTTAAACTCTGATTCATTTTTTCAAAGGCCACACAGTACCACAAAAGCTTTGGTCTTACTAGCTGAAAAGAAGACAAATGTGGAGATTTTTTTTTTTATATGTAAGGGAAAAGTAAAACTAGATTTGATTTGAACATGGTAAAATCTTTTATAACCTGACTCTAGTGCTGAAAGGCATTAATAATTATTAGATTTCACCATCTTCAGAGTTATAGAAACTAAAAAAATCTCTGAAAGTCCTATTTTCCAATTGATCATGTCCTATGAGAATTCAAGCACTATCACTTAACAGACATCAGAAAGAGCCCATATAAATATTAAACATACTGAACAGAGAAAGGGCTATACAACATTATGTGTAAAATTGTAAAGTAAAGCCGTATTCTCTAACAAAATATTCCAGGAACCCTAATGACTCTGCTACACTCTCTATGCCCCCTGTTAAGCAGCACCTTTGATGGACACACATTTCCTACGTGTATGCAAGCAAATCAGTCCTCACATCATTTTCAAGTATTACTTTAAATTTTTCATTAATTTAATTTTAACCACTCACTACTACAGAGACCTGTGGCATTATTGGCTCTCAAATTATTGATCTGAAGGCAAATTCAAGCTGAAATATACAGATAAATTGTCTAATCTGAGGTACGTTCAACATGCAAATTTAAATTACAAGCTCAAGATTTTCATTAGAAAAACACTAATGTTCAAATTCTGCCAGATGTGGCAGAAGAGAGACTAGAATAGTACACACAGATTGTCAAATTTCTATAGAAAGTAGTGCTTGCTGACTTGTAATACAGTATATAGGAGACTTAATCCCCTCACTGCTCCCATCCCCCCCAAATCCACAGATTTATGGTAAAAGGGAACAAACTATGGAGTGGTTTAAGTACTCTACTGATTTAGTACAAAAACTGGGAACTCAAACTATATATGTATATTGCACATGTAGACATATCCATCCTAATGAAAATACATTATCAATTACTTTATATCTGGAACCAAACATACATAGCTTAGCTATCAAGAAATAACACATAGATAAGACAGGGCTGGAAGGTGGAGAATTACCATTTGCTACTGTATCTGGGGAATCTTTCTCCAAATCTTTCCCATTTAACTCTTAGAACTTCACCTATAACATTTGGGGCTCAGGTCAAAGTGTCTAAATAAGCCAAGGCAGACCTAACTGAATTAGAAGGAGGAATAGACCTTCCTCAAAGACTATATGTCAATGTCGTTTCTTCACTTAGCAAGCTCTGACGGCAGATTTAGTCTACAAATTTCAATTACAGATAATCAAATAAATGCTATTAAATGCTTCCATTTCTAAATAAGAATAATCATCTATGTCTTCTAAATGGAGCTCTTGTGAAGCACTGGCCTAGGGCACAGCAATGAATGAGGCTTAGAAAGTAGGTAACAGGATCGAACACCTGGTGGGAATTCATACACTGTAAGTATGACAGATAATAATCCATACATACAAACTTTCATTTTTCAGATGAAGAAATTTACCTAGGACACACTGGTAACAGCAGAACCAAGATGTGAAACCAGAGCTTCAGACTCCTAAGTCAGTATTCTTTTACTACATTACCTACTTCTACAGGGTCAGGCCCAAAGTCCCTAATACCTAGCTCGAATTGCTCACAAAGAAATGAATAAATACAAACATGGGGGGAGGGAAGAAGGAGCAAAAAGCTGCTCGATTTAAGAAAAAGGAAACCTATGAAAGACAACAAGTCATACCAGGTTTACTTCACCAAAAACCTCAGCTAGTTAAGGGCAAGGAAGTAACTTCATTCCCAATTTCTATATTTTTATTCCCATGAAATTACTCTGACCACTTTTTTTATTTTGCATATTCCACATATACTGTTCTTTTTATTATTTATTTATTTATATTTATGTATGTATGTATGTATGTATGGCTGTGTTGGCTCTCGAACATATGTCCCCTGCATTGGCAGGCGGATTCCTAACCACTGCACCACCAGGGAAGTCCCCTGACCACTTTTTGAAATGTACTGTTCCTTGCTTGTGCCCACAAAATGATGTGTATATGTTAATAATTTTAGATTTGATGTACATAAAATTAAGCATATTGATGAAAATTACTTATTTAGTAAGTTTTTACACAGGAAGCATTAAAAATTAATTCAACCAAACATCTATGGACTATTGCTTAAGTAAATCCCTACTACAAAAACTTTACATTCCAAAACAATGAGCAATCCCTTAGCACCCAGTTCCACTTTTAATAGATGAAAACTACACTTATTCACACATGATAAAAACATGATGGAGGTCTTCCCAATCCTCCAGTCTTAGACTGGAAGAAATGGGTTTTGTCTGAATGAGTGACTGTTAAACCAAAAGATTCTTAGCGCGTCTTTTGCCTTCACCAGCGTGTACCACAATCGGGTTAAGCAACAGCTGTTGCCAAAACAGGCCTTATTTCCTCCCAGTGCTGCTTCAAGGTACAGAACATGAAGGTGCAAATACATCTGTCTTTTGCCATTTGTAGTTCTACTGGCCTTGCAAATGTCTTCGAATAAGACAGATGGTCCCTGACACTGCACAGGCTTTCAGGGATCTATATTTCCAAAAATAAGAGGGAAGACATGAAACACGGTAAGTACACATCTATCCCCTGAAGGTTTGAGTTAAGGCTTCCATCTAAATTTGGTTATTTAAATATAGGATCCTAAGCAATCCCTGGAAATCTCTATGCTAGAAATATGATTTTTAATGTTTATTTCATGCTGTTATGCCAAATATCTAGGACATGGGACAAATATATATATTTTACTAGATATATTATCAGGTATACTTGAACTTACATGTCTATAAATGAGTCAGCTCTGTGCTCTCTTTCTACATAATTCATATCAAATACTTCTGTTAATTTTATCTTTAAAATGCTAGGAAAGGAAAAAAAAAAAAAATGCTAGGAAAGGCATTTCACTAGAGCACAGAGTAAATCAGGATTTCCACAATGACCTGGAAAATTAAAAGCCTGTTTGCTCATCACTCTGGTGACCTTAATGTGGCAATCAAAATTCTCAGTAAATATAATAAAATTTGATGGAAATAACGCAAGTGAGCTAAGGGCAGCTTGCGAACTGGTCACAGTAAAAAAAAAAAATTTTTTTTAATAAAAATGAAATAAATATAACCTTACTATCTAATGGGAGAAATCTAATGATATAAAAATGTCTGGGATGTGCTTCAAATCTCAGCATATGTCAAAAATGGAAATCTAGGGGACATATCTTACTCTCCCAAAACAAATATTACTTTTGATTAGGCAAAATGCATGTATTTCAATGAAAATGCTAAATGTTAAGATAATAAAACCACAAACTATATTCTAAAAATTCTATGACCGAATGTTTCGGTGACTTACAGTAGTACTATAAGAATTATAAGTAAAGTCACAATAGCAATTTCTAAATATAATCAACAAACCCTTCAGAAAATGGCTTAAGGGTATTAAGTCTTGTAACCTAGCCATAGCCAAGCATAAGTTATGAATACTATCATCAAAGTGTTTTTGATCACTGTAATCTTTGTTAATAGGAAGGGAAAAAAAGAATAGTAGGAGGGGAGGGAAAAAAAGAAGAGTGGGAGGGGTAATTTATGGAGCACTAAAGCTCTGCCATAAGTAGAGAAACAACCATATGGAAGAAAAAAATACTAATAAAATGAGTTTTTGGTGGATGTGTGTGTGCACGTGTGTATGTGTGTGCAGAGTGAGAAAAGATAAATGATAAGGCAAATATGTTAAACTGCTAACATTTGGGAAATGTGGGTATGCTGGAATTCCTTTTACTGGTCTTGTAACTTTTTTTGGTAAGTCTGAATGAATCTCTATCAAAATGTTTAAAATGAAAAGCCAAGGACTCATTGTGGGACAAATAGTAATTATTCTTTCTAAACACTCCAAGACAGGGGACATGCCAAAAAGAATTCAAAACTTTGGGGAAAAAAAAAATGGTTTGAGATCTGAGATAAAAAGCCCAGTAAAGAGGGAGGAGATATGGGGATATATGTATATGTATAGCTGATTCACTTTGTTATAAAGCAGAAACTAACACACCATTGTAAAGCAATTATACTCCGATAAAGATGTTAAAAAAAAAAAAGCTCAGTAACTAATAAGATACATGTATCTTGAACTAATATTAATTTCAAAGCACACAATTCAAATTCCTATCACTTATTTCATTAATAAGTAATTATTAAACTGTCTAGAATATAAGGGAACATAATACACGTGCTCTGAAAAATCTAGGAATTGTGACCAAGTTTTTAACAGGAACAGGAAACACAGAAGTTATCTAAGTTCATAAAGTATGGTAGTACAGGAAGACACCAGATGATTAATAGTTTCTACCCATCTAAAGACAGAGAGAAAGAGTAGCAAGAGAGACAGTGAAAGAGTGTGTGATACAGTTTATCTTTTTATTATGGAAAGTTTCAAATATATACAGAAGTAAACTCACTTTTCAACCCTCCCCACAAATATTTTGAATTAAACTCTAGGATCACGTGATTTCAGGCATAGAACTTCATTTAGGATCTTAGAGGTAAAATTAAAATCAAGAGGAACAATTTTGAGATTAGATTCTTAGATTCAGGAAAGACTGACAAACACTTTGTAGAATTCTACAATGCTGGGTTGGATCAAGAAGGTATAATTATGTACTGACTGACTTCTGTGAGGGAAAAAATAACTTTTAAGATTATGATTCAAGATTTAGTCCCATTTTTATTTGATTGTACGTCCCAGAAATGTATCATTACACAAAGAAAAGAATGAGCCACCTGTAAATATAAGTTCATAACCCCTTTACTATCCATAGCCACTCTTATTTAACTTATTTTAAAATAAAGGAACTAAATAAGAGGAAAGGGAGGTAAAAATTCTACTTAAATTACATTACTAATGAAGAGTTAAAAAGCTGATATCAATTTTTAAAAATACAGGCAAATGATTTGTATCATAAGATGTCTGATTTGGGAGCTAGGTTTGCTGTATTTTTCCCTTAATACACCACAAACTCAATTTCTGCATTCAGCAACAGGAATTTATAGGCAAACACAACTCCACTAGGTAGAGGGTCAATTTCAGCATTACGGTGAAATCTGGAGCTAAAAGGCCTCGTCCTGGAGAATGAGTATTTCTTCTTACAGAAGTAGCTTCTGTAAACACTTTACCACCTAGCACAACAATATTAAAACATAATGATACAGCAGCCACATAATTAAGTCTATTCCTCTTGTTGGAAAGACCTTGAAGACTATTTGAAGCCAAGATGGAGTTTTCTCTTGACTACCAAATACAGAATTTTAAGACAGTTGTTCCATTTCAAATTATGCTAAACCTCAGGATTGCTTATTGATGAAAATAGGTAATTTGGCTATAGACATATATATTTTGGGGAACATAATGGAGTTTCACAGTTGTTATACAATTGAATATCTAATGATCTTATATCTTAGACACAGCACTTTATTTTCAGGAACCCAAAGAAGTGATAATTTTATATTCCTAACAGGTAGGAATTTGAAAATTTTTTAAATAGCTAAAATAAGCACAAAGATATCAAGTGAGTCATCAGGAGCCTCTGAGGATGTTAATGACCAATCTCAGTAAAGCCTAAACCCTAGGACTCTGGATTTTGAAAACTATCTATAATATCACATTGTCCTGATACTAATGATAGATTATTATATGTAAATTGTACCTCAATATAGATGATTTTTTTTTTTAAGTATTAGAAACATGGTTGTCATGTTAAGTTCTCTCCTTAGTATTTGTGTCAGTCAAAATTTGGGGGTCATTATAAATCCAGATCATGTCCACAAAAGCAAGAAAATGCAACTGTACTACTTTCAGACAAAGCCACAAGGCAGCAACTATAAGCCTGAGTAAATGGATCTGGTTTTTATTAGCCAATACTAGTTTTCACAACTTGTCATTGCTTTGTTATTTCTGTGAATGTGCATGTACATGGCTGTGTATGAATGTGTTCGTGTATGTTCTATACTTTGTATTTAATCTGCTGCCATTAAGTCTCATGTGGGCTGGAAATGAAGAACATAATCAAAACCACCCAAAGAAAAAATATGTTTTATTTTTGTGTATTTAATCCTCTAAAACAGCTACTAAAAAAGTATCAAGCCTGAGGCCTTACCCTGTTCGTTTGGTGATGGTCCCCAATGTCATTGGCTGCTTGATTTGTGCAAGAGGCATCAATACCATCAGGCTGGGGAGAGGAGAAAGCCGGGGGTTGCCAGGGTTGTTGTTGGCAAAATTATTGTAGGAGTCTTGGCTGTTGAGTTTCCCTACAAAGAGAAAAAAGAAAAGAAAAGCATCACCAAGCGAAGTTTCCTTCTCTGATAGGATTTGCACTGACTCCACTAATCTTTTAAGAAAGTTACCAAAGGCAGAAGGGATTCTAACAGAATCATGGCTATATGGATGGAAGAAAAACAAAGGACTCTGGTAATACCAAATATGCATTGATTATAAACAGAGACTGTAGTGTTTGAGGATGGAGGATTGGAGGATACAGAATTGGATAGATGTTACATGGTTACACAAATAATTGGTATAAAACTTAATTATAATTTTATGGTGCTATAAAGAAATATAGGATAGTAAAAGAAAATAAAATGGCAAGATCTAAATTAGCCTAGAGGAAGCATGGAACATTTCCCTAAACAAGCTTGAGAGTAAGTGGGGAGAATATTCTAGCCATGGAGACCTGCAAAGGCTCAGAGAGCAGAAGAAACATGAGTCATAAGGATGTGTATCCATAGAATGTACCACAGTAGACATAGGGTGAGACTGACAAAAGTCAATAGGCAAAAACATTGCCTTACTCCCAAAATGTACCACTCCCCACCATAAAATTAAAAAACATAAATCAACCCTTTATTTTATGATGGTATTAATACCAAAAAAAAAAAAAAAAAAAGAATAGGCATTATGGCTCATTAACAACCAGGAAAAACAAGCTCTGTGAAATAAAATCCGAACTGCAGTGAGAGTAATTACTCTGCTCTCACCAATAAGCCAAATTCCTCTCATGCACTTATCTTTTCTCCCTCTCCATGGCTTTGCATTTTTCGGAACATCCTATAAATGAAATCACAAAGTATGTACGGTATTGTCTTGCTTCTTTCACTTGCCAATAAGCATCTGAGATTCATCCACTCTACATTTTCCTACATGTATCAATTCTTTTTATTCCTGAGTATGATCCCATTGTACGGAAGTACTTCAGTTTGTTTACCCAGTCATCGGTGAAAGGACATTTGACTTGTTTCCAACTTTTGGTTATTACAAATAAAGCTGCTATAAACATTTTTGAACAGGTTTTTGTATGAATGTAAGTCTTTTAAAAACATATAAATAATCTAGGAATGGAGTTGCTGATCATAGTAAATGAATGTTTGCATGGACATAATAATTGTATGTTTAAGGTTATGAGAAAATGCCAGTTTGACAAAGTAGCTGATCTTCACACTCCCACCGGCAAAGTATGACAGTTCCAGTTCTTCTGCATCCACACCAGAATTTGGTATTGTTACTCTTTTTGATTTTAGCTATTCTGGCTTTTATTTGGATTTCTCTAATGGTCAAAAATGTTTAGCTTGTTGTTGTTGTTGTTCGTGTACTTATTTGTCATCCATATATTTTCTTTGGTAAAGTACCTATGTAAAGCTTTTGCCAATTTTAAAAACTGGGTTAATATTTTTGCTGAGATATAATTCATATACCATAAAATTCACCCTTTTAAAATGTACAGTTCCATGGTGTTTAGTATATTCTACAGAGTAGGATCATATACTATGATCACTGTCTAATTTCAGAACATTTTCATCACCCAAAAAGAAAGCCCATGTAGTCACTCTTCCTTTGCCCCACCCATCGGCTTTTGATACAGGAATCTTTTCTGTTTCTATAGATTTGCCTATTCTGGATATTTCATATAAATGAAATCATAAAATGTAGCCTTTTGTGAGTGTTTCTTTCACTTATTATGTTTTCAAGGTTCATCCATGTTACCAAGTATCAATAGTTCAGTCCTTTTACTGGTTGAATAATATTCCAATGTATGGATATACCACATTTATACCAGTTGATGAATATTTGGGTTGTTTTAACAGGCTACTATGAATAACGCTTCTATGGACATTAGTGCACAGGTTTTTATGTGGACTTGTGCTTTCAATTTTCTTGGGTATATACACCTAGGAGTGGAACTGTTGGGTCTATATTTAACCTTTTGAGGAACTGCTAAACTGTGGCTGCACCAGTGTATGAGGACTCCAAATTCTCCACACCCTCAACAATATTTGTTATGGTCTATCTTTTTTATTTTATCCATCCTAGTGGGTGTGAAGTGGTATCTCACTGTAGTTTTGATTTGCATTTTACTAATG
The DNA here is from genome assembly GCF_028021215.1 of Eschrichtius robustus. Taxonomy (NCBI): domain Eukaryota; kingdom Metazoa; phylum Chordata; class Mammalia; order Artiodactyla; family Eschrichtiidae; genus Eschrichtius; species Eschrichtius robustus. The sequence goes on from NC_090843.1 coordinate 43,711,416, forward strand.
ACTAATGATGTTAAACATCTTTTTCATGTGCATTTTGGTAATTTGTATACCTTCTTTGGAGAAATGTCTATCCAAAATGTTTACCCAAAATTGAGTTATCTTTTCATTGTTCAGTTGTAAGAGCTAATTATATTCTCAGAATGTAAGTCCCTTATCAAATACATGATTTATAAATATTTTCTCCCATTCCATGTGTCATCTTTCACTTTCTTCATGGTATGCTTTGAAACATAAAAGTTTTTAATTTTGATGAACTCTTTGTATTTTCTTTAATTGCTTATTCTTTTGTTATCATATCTAAGAAACCACTGCCCAGGTCCAAGGACACAAAGATTTAGAGCTATGTTTTCTTCTAAGAGTTTTATATATTTTTAGCTCTAACATGTAGGTCTCTGACCAATTTTGAATGAATTTTTATAAATGGTGTGAGGTAGGGGTTCAACTTCATTCTTTTGAATGTTGAATATCCACTTGTTCCAGCATCATTTGTTGAAAAGATATTCTTTCCCACACCAATGGATTGTCTTGGTACCCTTGTTGAAAATCAAACGACTATAAATGTAAGAAATTATTTATGGATCTTACTCTCAAATTTCAAAAGTTCTTTATATATTCTGGATATAAACCTTTTATAAGATACATGATTCTTAAATATTTTCTACCCTGCTGCAACTTGTCTTTTTCTTCTCTTATAGATCTTTTAACAAGCAAAATATTTTTTTATAAATTCCACTTTATGAATGTTTCTTTTGTACTTCTGTTTCAAAAATTCAATCTAAAAACTTTTTAACTTTTATATTTTATACTTATTTACCACAACCTTACAAATATGCATTTTGAATTTTTTTGTTTTTTAACCAGTGTCCTCAAAATAGTGCCTATAATGTCTATTACTTCAATACTGTGACACTTGAAATCTGAAGCAAGTCAGGATCCATGATCGCTTTTGTTTTTTCCATTTAATGATATCCCGGCCTAATGACAAACTTAGAGCTAAATTTTGTTAAGCAGACATGTTATGTCAATTTGTACTGCTATCTGAAAATAAACAGAAAACACATATAGTCACTGAAAAGAAAGAAACGAGAATAGCAGAAGGGAACATACTATACTGTAGAGCAGAAGCACCCATTTGGACATTTACTATTTCTATATTATTTGGTGTCACCACCTTGTAAGCCTACCACTACAAAATTCAAGTAAGTTACAAATCTCCCAGAGAGAAGGTTATGAAATATAAAGACAGAAGTTGGGATTACATTATCAATGTCCTCTTCAGATACAAGCCACATGGAATTAGAAAATTTAGATCAGTGTGTTTGTTTGTTTTTCATTTCCAAGTTGTTTTGAAATTCTGCCATATCGGGATGACTTCTAAAATAGCCATTACATAAACCCTTACCCAAATACACACATACAGAACTCACTGAAGACAATACTTTAACTTTCAAAACTCCTATAACCCTTGTACACTTTTTTCCAGGAAGAATAAGGACTGTGAAGCATCTCTGTCACTGCAAATAACGGTTTTTTCAGAGGAACTTAAGATAGAAAAAAAACAGACAGGGGCTTCCCTGGTGGCGCAGTGGTTGAGAGTCTGCCTGCCAATGCAGGCGACACGGGTTCGAGCCCTGGTCTGGGAAGATCCCACATGCCGCGGAGCGGCTGGGCCCGTGAGCCACAACTACTGAGCCTGCGCGTCTGGAGCCTGTGCTCCGCAACAAGAGAGGCCGCGAGAGTGGGAGGCCCGCGCACCGCGATGAGGAGTGGCCCCCGCTCGCCGCAACTAGAGAAGGCCCTCGCACAGAAACGAAGACCCAACACAGCCAAAAATAAATAAATTAATTAATTTAAAAAAAAAAAAACCTAAATAATAGTGAAAAGAGGATGGGAGTCTCCACAGTTGAATTTCCAGGATAGGGCTTTTCACTTTAAAAAAAAAAACAAAACAGAAAAATCATGCTGAATTCCTTTTCTTTCTAAGACAGTCAGTGGTCTGTTATGCTTCTTTGATGGATCATTATATCCAACAAAACTTGCTGCTTCCACCTATATTTTGTCATTATCTGCAAAAATGCCAGCTGGGATTTTGATAGGGATTGCACTGAATCTGCTCATCAGTACAGGGAGCACTGCCATCTTAAGAATATTAATTCTTCCAAGCCAAGAACATTGGATGTCTTTCCACTTATGCAGGTATCCTTTAATTTCATTGAATACTGTTTGGATCTGAATCTAATTTGGATCTGAAATCAGACCACAACCAAGCCAAGAACATGGGATGTCTTTCCACTTATGAAGGTATCCTTTAATTTCTTTGAATATTGTTTGGATCTGAATCTAATTTGGATCTGAAATCAGACCGCAACACGAAATATGTCACAAGCTAATGAAATTCAAGGACTATGTTTAAGACACACATTTCACAACGAGCAGTCAAATATTTGTTGAGTGCCTTAGCCTAAGATCACACACTGTGAGGACTGCATTCTTCGTTGTCACAAAGCTTACAGTCTAATATGCATGAAACAGGAATAATTAAGTGCTAATTGCCTAGCACTAAAGATAAGTACACATGGGATCAATTATTTGGAGAAGAGATCATAGAGCAGATGAGACATAACCTAGGCTTTGAAAGATGGGTAAAATATGGATAAGAGCAGAAGAGTAGAAATATTCTGAGGATAAGGATAACATGAAGAGAGCATGTAAAGTGATGCCACAGATGTGAGCAACAGTAAGAAATCTCTAACTAGGAGAGAATTATAATGGAAAGCAATGGGAAGATAATATATTTCAGCTTTAGAAGAATATTTCAATTGAGGCAGAGGAGTAGTAACTTAGGTACCTAAATCTTCAGCAAGGGAACAGCACAGATTTTGAGATCATTGAACTTTACAGATAGGATGCATAGTCTAGAAAAAGGAAGTGATTTCACTGAGAAGTTCCAAATCTTGTGGTTACGTTAGCCACAACTTAAAACCCTTCGCTGGCTCACCAAGATAAAACAACCTAAAGGGAGCATACAAGGTACATCACATCTATCCCTCGCAGCCTTCTATCTTATTGTCAAGCAACACCCAAGTATTTATGAGCTTTTATTCTTGGTGTCTGTGTTCATGATGTAGCCTGTGAAACCCAGTGTATCTGAAAGAGTAAAATAAGTTGGGTATATTTCATAAGAATTCATAAGTGTCTGACATACTTTACTATGTGGTAAGCAATTTATAAAAAATAGCTTTAATGAAAGAATAAGTAAAATGGTCAACAATGACAAGGTTCAGAAAGGCAAACACAGAGAGAAAGCTACTAACTCTGGTAATGTTCAATAGGGTAGCTTCACTAAAGAGGTGACAAATCATACGGCAAGGGATATGTAAAGGGAGCGTTGATAGGAAATGATTCCGGTAATGGATACAGAACACAAATTTAAGGACTTCGGAGCTGAAAAGAAGCCGTTAACAAGATGAGATAATGTACCAGGCAAAGGTTTCATTCAACATTCATTCTTTCAGCTCACACTTTTTGAGCCTTATTGGTATGAGGCCCTGTTCTAGTCCTGGATAAAGAAGTCCAAGGGACTCCTAAAGAGGTCATAACATAATGAGACAGAAAGACTATAGGTCTTTAAAGGATTTAATGGGAGAAAAAGTGCTAATAAAGATATCTGCAAAAGTGGTTGAGAGTCTGCCTGCCAACGCAGGGGACACGGGTTCAAGCCCTGGTCTGGGAAGATCCCATATGCCGCGGAGCGGCTAGGCCCGTGCGCCACAACTACTGAGCTTGCACGTCTGGAGCCTGTGCGCCGCAACAAGAGAGGCCGCGCTAGTGAGAGGCCCGCGCACCGCGATGAAGAGTGGCCCCCGCTTGCCACAACTGGAGAAAGCCCTCGCACAGAAACGAAGACCCAACACAGCCATAAATAAATAAATTAATTAATTAAAAAAAAAAAAGATATCTGCAAAATGTCTCAGGAACAAAAAGGAAGGAGATGTTTTTCCTTGTTGTTTTAAAGGGACGATATGCAAATTTTGAGTATAGGGGAAGGAACTTGGATCTTCTCATCTTCACTTTTCTAGTAGAAAATAAAGGATGAGAGCTGTGTGAACAATTAATTCAGGAGTTAGTAAAATGAGGGAACTAGCTTAGACAAGAAATCTCATTAACTCACATGTAATGATCTACGTATAAAAATATATGTTAAAAGCACAAAATTTAAAAACGAAAGTTCATACTGAATCAATCAAATACACAAAAATAGTATAATGATCCTTTCTTCCCTTTTCAATTGTTCAAAGTCTCTGTTTAAAGACGATTTTCACTATCTCTTTCTTGGGTCATGGATTTTCTTTGAAAATGAAGCTAGAATCTAACAAACCCCCAGATTTATCCTCCACAAAAACTGTTAAGACTCCTCCAGACTAGGAGCAGTATCTTACTAGTTGTTGACAGCTCAGTAAATGCTGAATGAAGGGAGGAAATATATTTTTTCTCATATCCAGGAAGTATAGGAAAATGTAGCCCTATGATCTATAGAAAAAAAAATTAATTTTGGAGGGGACACCCAAAGTCCTTCAGAAAATATAGCCCTATGATCTATAGAAAAAAAAATTAATTTTGGAGGGGACACCCAAAGTCCTTCAGAAGATAGCCAGGTGCCGGAATCCATGGCTTTCACCAGTCTCCTTAGTCTCAGGTTGACTCGGCCAGGAGCCTAGACTTGGTAACTTTAAGAATAGATCTTCAGACACTTCCTGATCATTATATCAAACCTAAATTTCCGAGCCAGGATTATTCTTGAAGCCTGAAGCTTCTTAATACAATGAGCTTCAGCAGAAGAAACTCATCGTATCCTAAGCCTTGGATGTGGATTAAGCCTGTCCCTCCATCTTATGCTTCAATTTCCCTTTGGACAGACAGGGAGAGCAGCACTTTCTTTGCTCCACCTTCTAGGCATATATATGATTGTAACAGTAAAATTAAAAATTTCTCAGATCAGTGAAGAGTCACTACATCAATTCTAAATGTCACCTTCAGCAACCATTCTTTACTATGCTTTTCTCTTTATTGTATGAGTACAGCGAAAATAGTGGAGGCTGTTTAATTGCAATTTTAGTAGTGGGCTTCATAAAACCTTAAAATACATATAATATTTCACACAGCATTATACTTACAAATTCCAGCTGGGAAAAGACCTGTAAGTGACAAATGCCATGAGAATGGATATTCTCACAGTATTTCTGGCACATCCAAACAGAGGAAGTCTCAAAAATCTCATGAGAAAATAAGCTCTTCTAAAACTCTCATCCCAGTTTTTTGGGCTTACTCTATATAGATAAACTTCCATAAGCCTTCAGGCTTTTGGGTCTTTAACCAAATCCACTAGAGCTTTGATCCTTTAGAGGTTTACCAGTCCCCAAGATAGACAGAGTTCTCTTGGGGTGGGGGAAAAATCCCAAGTTCCAATAAAATGCTTTCTCAATAAATTAAAGCAGGAATTCTATTTGGGAATAGAAAATCATTTAAAAATCAGAATTTTCAAAACATCCTTTGATGTTTAAAGCGATATTTTGTTTTCAGTTGTTTATTTGTTTATGGATATTATTGTTTTGAATGTTACAATACAAAGCCCGAAGCCAGAACTGTTCACATCGGGGTTTAACCACTGACTTTTTGCATTTACTTGTACAAGTTTGCATTTTTGAAAAAGGAATTATGAAAACAACCTCATGTGCTCTGTTTTTCTCCCCCATTCTGCCTTTTGGATGAAGAATACCTGCAGGTACGATGGGGAAAGAAACTTTCAATCTCCACATTAACACACAGCACCTCTGTCTGTGTGTGAGGCTGATGTGGTGTAATCTCTGTTTACTAAAAATGTTTCTAACTTCAAAATGCCACCTTATCATGTATGCACTGTCCCAAAGTATGTTTTCCCAGACTTTCTATACTATAAACACACAGGGGGAAAATGGATGAAGTTGAGGATAAAAGAGAGAAAATAACAATGGGCTTTGTTGCTGTGCTGGAGGAGCAGCCTGTCAGGTCAGCTTTGCAGAGGCATATTCCCAAACCAGTCATCATTAACGGACTCACTTCCACAGGAAAGAAAAAAAAAAAAAAAAAAAAAGACAGAGTCTGAAAACTCCGGACAAAAGAAATCCCTGCAGACAAAGTAAAAACAAATTAAAAGACCCATTATAAAACACAGATGCTACAAGGAAAATAAACTTTCCAAGATTTACTGGGTTTTGACAAACTTGAACATTTGTGGAAAAGACATCAGCAACAACTCCCAGGTAATGTGGCTGCAAAGCTAGACTCTTTTCTGTTTTATCTTTACCCTCCCTGCAGAAGCTGCCAGGTTGGTATTCTTAGCTTCTGAATGCATGATGTGAGAACATGTGAAGGTGGCAAAGTGCCAGCCACAAGAAATCTCTAAAAGCCAGCAAGATCCTGAGATTACTGCCCATTTCAGATTATGCTAAATATTAAAGTTAATACCGGTGTCTCTGTGTGTACACCTTCATTTCGTCTTAAATGCAAACCAGAAGAGGAAAAATAAGACGTAAATGCAATTATAGGCCTCCTCCCTCCCCTCTAAAAAATCTCCCTATCTTACCATACTGCGAACTAAGACGAACGAGATCAGTTAAAATAACATTAAGCAATCAAGGGATCAGAGTTGTCGGTGAGAAAGTACCTTAAAACGGTATCACATCAGTGAAAAAGAGAAAACTTTTTGTTATAGGATTCTAGAGGCACAAGCTACAAATTACTGCTAAGGAGGGTCTGAGGAAGAGTCTAGGAACAGAAGGTGTAAGAAACTAAGAGCTACAATGGAATCAAGGGGACCAAATGGAGAGTGTGGAGGATAAAGAAGCATTGTCTTTTGTTGTCATTAGGGATGCAGGGATAAACATAAAAATGGCAAAGATTCATGTGGAGAAAAGCAAAATGACACTAGGCAGTGTTGATGGTGCCCTAAGGGAGAGCACAGCTTTTAGGAGGTCTGCATTATCTTCTCACTTTTTGACCCTTAACTTTATTCCTTTAGGCACTCCATTTTTTCTGAAGGTTTACTAAAGAAACATAGAAATGAGACTCCTACAATAGTTTCAAATTCTGTTCTCATCACCCTTCCACACACCTGTCCACAAGATCCACTCTTGTTCTAGGATATAAGCCTCTCAGTCAGTCAGTGTCCTTGGTCTGCTAATATTCTGAATCCTTACATTTTGAAATTGGAGTAACGAGGCACACTAAGAGGCAATGTGGATGTGACAACCTGGCACTCCTGAGAAGATAAATATATAGGGAGAACCCTATTCCCAAATATCCCATTATTATCCTACTTCAACCAACTTCTTTACCCTAAGACCTCATGTAGATGGCCTACTCCCAACATCACGTCTTTCCAAAATAAAAATCGGGTAACAAGTTCATATGGGGCTTTTTGGGTGCTTTTTGCTTTCCACAGAAGACCAAAATGTTCCGTCTGCTTTTAGTATCCTGCTGTGGAATTGACAGGGATAAAAATCCAAAATATACCAATGAGTTTAACTAAGTTAACTCTGTAGCTGAAAAGCTCCCGACTTCTTGACTCTGTCAAAAAGAGTACAATGGTAGCTTGTTTTGTAACAATCACTGGAAATGCAGGCTCTGAAAAGCTAAAAACACTGCTTAGCTCTTGCTTGCCATCTAATTTAACATTAAAGCTTTCTCAGCCAAACACTCGATAATTATTTAATCAAAACCAAATAGAGTCCTTTTGGAATATATAAAAAGTATCCTGTGCAAACGGGAATTTCCTGAATGTGGGTTGTTTGGGGTTGACATTGGAGTCTCTGTTTCTCTTTTTCTTTCTTTCTCTCTCTTTTTTTCCCCTTTCCTAGATGAGAATGACAAGCTTCCCAGCTGCAGTTCCAGGACTTTCACCCTCCTTTTTGACCTTTTCTCAGGCGTATTCCAGTATAATCTGTAATCTACTCAAGTAGGAAGAGGAAACAGCAGCGCCCTGGTGAGAAACAGTGCCTTCTGACCCACATACCAAACTGGGCGGAAGCAATGCTTGTTCACAGGAGCCAAGGAGAGCAGAACACACACAATTAAAAGAAAATGAATAATACATCCATATTTTTTTAAAGACTGTTAACAGAACAACCAAACAGTTTTGGTGACAAAGTGCAAGATAGGAAGCGTTCAAGGACAATTCTGACTAGGCACTGACTTGCTTCTCCCTGTAAAATTTTTGGAGAGTAATAGGTGGTGAAGCAAAGATACTGCAAAAACATATATGCATTTCAAGCAAAACACTTGTTGCTTTTTCAAGTAAACAGTTCACAACACAACAGACAGGTACTTTGGGGGAGGGGTGGGAAGGTAGAAAGGTAAAAAATATCCCCCAGAAAATTGACTTGAAAACAAGAACCCAATTTTTTTTTTTTTTCTTTGCAAGATGGGGTTGAGGTTTTTAATGATACTGTCATCACTCTTCCCACTACATACAAAGTAGCTGCACGGAACTTTGCACTAGTGCTTACTAAATGTCAGTAGAATTAAAACTTCACACTCTGGAGACTTGTAACTGCACTATTTATCAAATATTAATCACTATATAAATTTATAGGGATTCCCTGGTGGCACAGTGGTTAAGAATCCGCCTGCCCACGCAGGGGACACGGGTTCGAGCCCTGGTCCGGGAAGATCCCACATGCCGCAGAGCAACTAAGCCCGGGAGCCACAACTACTGAGCCTGTGCTCTAGAGCCCACAAGCCACAACTACTGAGCCCGCGTGCCACAACTACTGAAGCCCGCGCGCCTGGAGCCCGTGCTCTGCAACAAGAGAAGCCACCGCAATGAGAAGCCCGCGAACCGCAACAAAGAGTAGCCCCCGCTCGCTGCAACTAGAGGAAGCCAGTGCGCAGCAACGAAGACCCAACGCAGCCATAAATAAATAAATAAATTAATTAATTAATTAAAAGTATATATATAAATTTATAAATATTCAAATACACAACGTGCTAAGTAGTTTCCTTTTCTAGTCTGAATACTTTTTTACCAGTTAATTATTATTTTAATGTGCTCACGACTGTTACATGTAAATGTGTTTTTCTTTCCTTAAATCCAAAACTCAATAAATTTAGAAAATTTACACATAAAAATAAAAAGTCAAAAGGAACTAACTGTTACTAAAACTATATGCAGAACAAGATCAGTCTACACTACTCCAAAAAGATACTAAAGCTGTCTGAGAACAAGGATCCTTGCGATGCAAAAATAAGCCCAGAAAGGGAGGTAAGTCAGAAACGACATTCAAAAAAATACAAATAAGGGGAAATAAGAAATATTTCCAAAAAGTTCCAGAGATAAAAGTGTATGGGGACAAGCACTGAAATAAACTGTATGAAAATCTTCTGTCTGCATCTCCTCTCCACTATACTTTTGGCACAATTTGTTCACACAGCCAACCCAAATTTACAAAATGAATTTTAAAAATCTCCTCCCATAAGTGGGAAGTTCATTACCTTAGTTTATTATTCTTGCAGCATTCCAAGATTTGGGATGAAGACAATTTGTAAGAGCTGGTGCTCTTAATATTTAAGAAGTTTCAGCAATTTTTAATTCATTTTAAACATTAGGATTGTAGTTTACCACTCTTTCCACAATGAAAAATCAAGCAAGACAGTAAATGCACTATACTTAACAGTAGAGGGAACAATGCAAACTGTTTGTATAAAGAAGGAGAATAAAAGAAAAAGATCTTGGGATTTTACTTTAAGAATCAAGTTATTCCTAAAGACGTAAGCAACCTCAAAATTCCCCACTCTTCTGAATCGAAGAGTGGAGTTTTGGGACTAAGTGCTCAGAAGTGAAGACATTTAATAACCCTAGTGCAAAATCCCCAGAATTAAAAATCCCATAATCTAGCAGCACTTAGACCAAATCTGTGATTAAATGAGTTCCCCGAAGTATAAATAAATCCTCATTAAAATTCTTTTTTGAAAATATTCCACACCCATATCTCCCATGCTTATCTTGCAATGAATTCTGTATCATGTCAACAGATCAAACAGAAGCACTTCACTGTTCAAGAAAAAAAAAAAAAAAGAAACTTATCTGCATCATTCAATAAATATAATGTTATTACTTAAACTGTTGAACCTATAAGATATGGAAAAATGGGAGCTGGTACTGAAATAAAAAGAAACACTGTAACAAGATAAAATACTGAATAAATTGCAAGATTTAAGGTGTAATGTTTTTAGACTTGGAGGACTCAAAATAATTTAACATTTGCAGAACTGGTCTTTTTCCAGTACATTAAACACTGTATACTAAGGAAAAATTAAATATTAAAATCAAAGTATTTTCTGTTGAATAACAACGATCGTAGTAAAATGTAAGCAACTTTCATAATAATCAAAAAGATATAATTTAAAATAGCAATAGCAAAGATGCTCCCCACAACCTCCTTCCCGCTCCCTTACCCCCACCCCACGGAAGCCTTCCTTCTTTTTACTTATGACTGTTAAGGATATTTTCTGGCTCTATTTCAGCATCATGACTCAGGTCATGAGAAGTGTCAAAGATGCATTTCCTTCAGATGGGAAAGAGCAACAGATTTTAACAACCATACAAAGATGGGAGTACTGCGCAGAAGAGCCAAATCAGCATTTTTGACAGCAGGGAAGATAAAACCTTTTATACTCACATATATTTTATTTCCAGCTTAAAAACATTTAAATATCATTCTATCAAAATACGCTTACATGTTCTGCTCAAGAAGAAAACAGGAAACCCATTCTCAATTTAGCTGCCTAAATTATCAACAATTTGTGAGAGAGTATCGTTCACCGACAAAAAAAGAAAAAGAAAGAAATCAAAGTACACATATGAACGTTAATAAGTAGTTCGAGTCCTTGTCTTCCAAACTTATTTTTCCAAAAGCAAAACCATGAATTTACCTGTTTGCATAAAAACTCCTTTGACAGAAAGTCCTCGAGAATGAAAATCACAAAGAGGAGTGATACCATCACCATATCTGGGCACTGGAGAATGATAACTCTACTTCTTTCCCTGTAATTCTTCTGCCTTAGCAGAAACACTTTTTCTTAATCAGCTGGATTGTTGCCAGAAAACCATAATCATTTATCAGTACTGTTGTTTTATATTTTCTTTCATCCATGATTTTATCAAAAGTGTACACATTTCAATCCATTCCAAATTGGACAGGAGTGAAATGTTATTGAACATTTGTTAAGAATTCCCTACTAGCGATGATTCTCAACACTGAAAAGGGAATGGCCTGTCTCTTCTGAAGCGGCCAACAACAACAATGCCCACATAATTCCACTCCATCCATTCTGAAACAGTTTCACTCTTGTGCCTCATTCTAGCTTCAATATTCTCACCTGCAAAAACACATCATCCAGTGTTAATACCTCGTTCAATGAACCTTAAATCCCTTTCCTTTTCTCATCCTCCTCCAAATTCTAAATGTCATTTTATGCTAAGAACCTATTATGCTAAGAACCATAACAGTTTCTATTTCTCAGTATGTGTAACGCTGGCACAGCAGCGACCTCACTCTCCGTACTCTTTTGTAGTTTACAAACTATAAGCCAGCAGTCATATTTTTACTTCCTGCTCAGATTTTTAAGTTCAACACTGCTCACGGCTGCTACTCCCAAGTCTCATAATTTCTAAATCTGTTTATTTGGGTCGCTCATGCAGACAGTGGTCACTGTGTATCCTAAGAAGCCCAATTTCTTCTCTCTTCTCCCCCTCCAATTTTTCTAAAACCAAATTTTGAAAAAATCTTTCAGTGGAACCTGACCAGAATTTTCTTACTTAATTGTCTTCCTCACTGGAAAAGTAAGGCTAACTTAACGTGCAAATAGAGAAGCCAAATCCTCTTGTAGTTAGTTATTCTAATCACTAGACTAAAACAATGTTGAAGGATCAACTCCCTGAAAACTAACTTGTAAGTCTATTGCCAGAACGTTTCTAGAGGATTCCTTCGTGGGGAAACTGACCAGTCAAAGTGAAAAGATCTACAAATACTATTGATCGGGGGGTACCCCAATAAAACTGATAGACCAGTTGGACCTATAAACTGGTATGAGCTACTCGTGCTCAAAGAGCTTCCAATCAGTTCTTTAGTATGGATGTGTTGATTAGCTGAATAAATATGAAATAACAAAATAAATCAAATAATAATAAAATTTTTTTAATAAAATAAAAAATAAGAATGATCAGCCAAGGATTCCTAGACATTCCGGCCAGTATTTTAGTTTAACCAGTCTGAGATTGGGCCTAGGCATCAGTACTTTTTTAATCTACCCAGGTAAATTATAATGTACAATCAGGGTTGAGAGTCCAAGATGAAAGGTAATGATGACCACAAAAAAAAACTGAAAAAGGAACTCAGAGGAAATAGAGATACTACCAGGAGCAAAGAAGTGCATCAAAAATTATAACTATCTTTTAAAGAGATAAACAATTTTACATCTGTGAAATAAGAAAAGGATGTGATAATAAGAGAAACATTCACAGAAAAGGTTATTAAAAACATGTTGCACAAATAAAAATCTAATAAGAAGGTTAGGAGATAAAGTTGGGTATATTCTCTTAAAGTAAAACAAAAAGACAAAGAGATAGGAAATAGAAAAGAAAGTTAGGGGTTCAGTGTAGGAGATCCATTATCCAACCAAAATGATTTCCAGAAAGGGGCAAAAAAAAGAAAACAGCAAGAAATAAATTATGAAGAACTGAAAGAAGCAGCCTCTGAGTGGGAGAAGTGGGTGCAGGAGAGTGCAATTTTTCTTTATAAAATTGTGGCATTATTTGACTTTTATAATAAATATATGCATTGCTTTGATACAAAAATTATATTGAATAGGTAAACAAAAACAATAAAACTACAATGAATGTTAACAGAAAAGAGAAGCAGAGATTAAGTGTAAGGCCTAATGATGCCTCAGTAGTGGAGTGTAATCACTCTGGTCCCATAAAATACAGAGATAGGTCCTGGAATAGCAATGTATAGAGAAACAAAGAAAGGAACTTTTAGAACATATAGAAACCACTTACTCAGATGATTAACTAAAAGAGTTCCCTCCGTTCATTCATAGGAGCTAGGTACCTGGACGGGGTACTAAAACTAGATACTAATTGATAGTAATATATTTCAAAAGTCCAATTCTCTAATAAGACTTTGAGGAATACATCATAGAAAACATCATGAAAAGGAAGCTAGGTTATTATAAAATCTTAGACGACATCAACATCCATAGTACACCAGGTTCATGCCAGGGTTGCCATGATTACCATCACAGGAAAGTTTAGAAAAGATCGCCCTCTAGAGGCATGTCTCATTAACCATTTAAAAACAAAACAAGAAACCTGGAGTATATGATGTGCCAGTGTTAAAAATATAGAGAAAATACAAAATATGTCATTTACAGTAAAGAGGAAAACAAAAAACGACAGTATAGCTCCAACTGCTAACTACCTGAGCCAGCATTTATTTTAAGGAATAAAAAAAAGAGAGAGAGAAAAAACTGTAGCATATTCCAAATAATACAGACAAGAGATAAAGTATTCAAATAGACTTTAATCCATTTTTATAGTATTGAATTTAATATAAAGTATAATTTAGAGACAATATAAGAGTGTTAGAAGATACTCCACAGGTAATTTTATTTTCCTCAAAAACTATGTTATCTGAAACTTCCTCTCAATTTTGCTGTGAACCTATAACTGCTCTATAAAACAGTCTATTAAAAAATGATGCTATCTTTATTTAGTACATGGTTTCTCCAATTAGGGCTTCTGAAATAAAAGAACTTTTCAGGATGGTATTAATTATAAGGCCTCTCTTTTCAATCCACTTTCCCTAAAGAACTCATCTGTTCTGAGAAACAATAGGAAGTGACATGAAAATATTTTAAATACGCGTGATTTTGGTGTATAGATGTAAAGACACAAATTCACTAGGAAAACTTTAATAGACTTGAAAACAATAGATTAAAAACTTCATCTGAACTACAAGAAAGTACATGCAACCAGTAAAAAACCCAGGTACTAAACTAAGAGAGCCTAAAAGAAGATTTTTATCCATTTACATGTATATACTGTATATATATATATATACTCTGTGTCATATGAGGCATAAAATTTAAAGCAGAGCTACAGTGCACATGATTGATTTTTCTTGGCAAAAATTAAAACATACAAATGGAAACTTCAATCCACAAGTAAACGGTGATGTGGAAAGAGAAGTCAAGAAACATCACGTTATTATTGACTGTCTTAAGTAGGTGAAACTATATAAGGCTGAAATGGGTGGTTGCTTTGTATTTACAATTGTGATGTGGTCTGTATCAAGAAAACTACTGATCAACAAAAGTAAGTAATTACAATAAACCAGCAAATGAAAGCTATAAACACAGTTTCTGAGTGGTAAAAAAAAAAAAAAAAAAAAGAATGCCTCATACAGATGCTAGGAAGAAAAGTTGATGCTACCAGTTACTTAGAAGCAGTTTATTAAAATAGCGAGGCTTCAAGCCCAAGAAATCAGAGGCCCCCTCTACAGGGTCCAGAGTCTCATCCATCACTTCCATTTAGAAGAAGCAAAATCTGGAATTCAGATGCCTGAAGTTGTGCCTCAACAATGACTCCTCCCCTGGGGACCAATGAGTTAATGGGAAGGCGACACTTCCGAGAACTGTAGAAGTAAACCCAGAACCCCTCTGTTAACGCAATGGAAATAGTAGGAAAAAAACCCAAATTCCTTAAAAGCCCTATCACATAGTGACTGTCATATTCTTGAACCTAAACTGGAAAACTAATTTGCAAAATAAAGAAATGCAAAGGCTAGAGAATGGGTAGATTCATTTATCCAACTATATTTCCTGATGTATGGTATTACAATGAGCAAAAACAGATGAAAAAGAAAAAATAATACTACCTTCACTTTCTATTTTGCGTTGGGTATACCTTCATTTCAGAAACAACGTCAGAAGTCAACTCATCAATATTGAGTCTAATTATGCTACAAAAGCCTATGCACAATAAGGTCACGATTATATTTCAGTCACTTATTATTTGGTGAATTCTTCATTTATTCTCTTTTCTGCATAAGAGCCACTATACAAAACTATGAATAATGAATCAGTCCTATATACCTCCTTAGTAATAAACAGTATCAATAATGAAACTAATCATAGCAGCTAGTCTTTTCCTGAGTTATTTCATGTGTGCCAGACACTATTCAAAGTGCTTTGATCCTCACAGTAACTCTCTAAGGTAGGTAATTTTATTATCCCCATTTTACTGATAGAAAATTAAGGCACAGGTAGATTAAGTAATTTGTCTAAATTTACAGAGCCAGAAAGTCACAGAGGTTCTACCACAGGAAGTCAGACTCCAGGTCCTCCAACTCCAACTGCCTCCCCAAGGAAGTTACACTTAAAAATGGAGATCATCGAAAATAATAGGTAGAAAGCAGTAAGTGATGAGTATGGACAAATAGCTTACAGAAGAAACAAATACCAAAGTTAGACACTTTATGGTAAGAGGGAAAAAGCACACTGTGAGCTGAGCTGAGCTGAGCTTCAAAGATGCATTCCACGTTTACCTGAAGAAATAAGTGGAAAACAATTCAGATGCAGGAACAAGGTGTTGATTGAAGCTGAAAAGCAAAAGCAAGTAATTAAATTTGCTTGGAGCATAAACAATAGTGGCAGAAATGGTTTCTTCATTCAGCAAAAATTTACTAACTGGTAAAGGGAATGCCTCATCTCCTAGAGGACCATTCGCCTGCCAACATGCCCACCTCCTATTTCTATGACAAAACAGAGGCAATCTCCTCCTTTTCCTCTAACTTTTCCCCATTTTCCTGTTCCCCTTTACATCAATGCTCATTGAAAGGCCTGTCAATACTGGCCTCCAATTTCTCTCTTCCCGTCCTTAATAAAATCCTCTCTTGTCAGGCCCCTACCGCTTCACCAAAACTTGCTCTTATCAAAGCCACATGTCCTCTACATGACTAAATTTGATGGTATTCTATCTTTTTCTCAGTCCTTATCTTAATTGACCTATCAGCAGAATTTAACACATTAATCATTCCCTTTTCTCAGGAAAAAAAAAAAAATGTCTTCATTTGGCTTATAGGATTTCTCATGTGTTGGTTTTCCTTCTATGTCACAGGCTCAGTCCTGGGACGTCTTCATCTTCTTTTCATACTCATTCACTTACTAGGTGATCTCATCCTGCTTTGGCTTTTTTTAATCTATGCCTCCCCAACATTTATTCTCAGCCTATTCCTTCCCACTCAACTCCAGATTCATAAAACCAACTACCTGCCTAACATCACTAGGTGGTCAAGACACATCTTAAACTAAACATGTCCAAAAGTCCTGATCTGTCTCTATCCCCAGAGCTGCTTTAACCTCATGGTCCGCATTTCATGTGATGGCAGTCGCACCCTTCCAGCTGGTCGGGCCGAAAGCCTTACTGGTCACCCTGACTCCTCTCTTTTCTCTCCTGGATTTCTGCAATGCTCTCCTAACTGGTCTCGCTAGACTTCTACTCTTGTCAGACTGCAGATGGTGCGTTCTCAATACAGATCACCATTCTGCTCCTGTCAAACCGCAATCTGACCCCGTCACCCAAAACCCTCCACAGCTTTTCCACTTTACTCTCAGTAAAAGTCAAAGGCTGACATGATCTGGCCGCATTCCCTCTCTGACCTCATCTTCTACTCTGCACCTTGCACACTGTTCCTTGGCCACATGGGCCTCCTTGCCTCTCCATGAACACTCCAGACACATTCCCAGCTCAGGGATTTTACACTGACTATTTCTTCTGCCTGGAACACGTTCCGCAGACATCTGCATGACTTTCTCCCACACTTCCATCAGATCTTTATTCAAATGTCATCAACTCAGTAAGGCCTGCCAGGAGCATCCTAATTTCATACTGCAGTCTTCTCCAGGCATGCCCTATTCCCCTTCCTTTACTTTTCTCCATAGCATATAAAACTACCTGTTTATCCATCCATTTGTCCATCCATCCATCCATGAATCCATCCATCCATTCATCCATCCATCCATCCATCTATCATCTATCCTATGCATCATACATATCCCTCCACTGGAAAGTCAGCTCCATGGGAACAGGGATGTTTTCTTCTTTTATTCACTGCTGTATCCCTAGAGCTCAGGAACGGTGCTTGGACATAGTAACACTAATTAATAGTTCTTGAATAAAATGAAAGAATCTTACAGATGTTAAAAAGAAAAGCAATGTTACCATGAATGAAAATCTCTTCATTCTGACAAGTAATAAATTGTTTTTATTAGAACTTCTAAGTTCTAATAACTTTGAAAACTTTGGTTTGAAGCCTTAGAATCTACATTTTACCAAATACTACATGAGGTGCCAAGATACAAATATAAACAAGAAAAAGACCCTCTCTTCATGGAGGTAAATCTACTGGGAGACACAGGCATGTCAATGAACATATTAACATATGTTAATACGAACAACTAACATTAAAATATAATAAAATCACATTCATAGTGCCAATACCAAGACTGATACAGAACATACAACATCAAGAGGTGTTTAAAAGAGGCTGAAGAGGGACTTCCCTGTAGCACAATTAAGAATCCACCTGCCAATGCAGGGGACACGGGTTCGATCCCTGGTCTGGAAAGATCCCACATGCTTCAGAGCAACTAAGCCCACGCACCACAACCACTGAGCCCACGCTCTAGAGCCCACGAGCCACAACTACTGAGCTCGCGTGCCATAACTACTGAAGCCCACGCACCTAGAACCCATGCTCTGCAACAAGAGAAGCCACCGCAATGAGAAGCCTGCGCACCGCGACGAAGAGTAGCCCCCGCTCACCGCAACTAGAGAAAGCCCGCGTGCAGCAACGAAGACCCAACGCGGCCAAAAATAAATAAATAAAAAACAAACAAAAAAAGAGGCTGAAGAGATGAAGTGATACTTTTAGCTAGATCATAATGAAGTAGGGTTTCAGCAGGCATCCAAGGGAATAAAAATTATTTCGAGAGGAGTATGCAAACTTAAAAGGTGCCAGGAAATGAATACATGTGGCATTTTCAGGGAAGGGTACAGAAATGTAGGTGTGGTGGGACAAGAAACTGAGAGTGAGACGGAACCTTCCCTAACATCCTAAAAGCATGGTGAGACGCTGAAAGACTGAAAGCAGAAAAGCGGAATATTATCCTAGTTACGGTTAACAAAGAAAATGCTTGCGATAGTTAAAAGAAAAAATGAAGGCTGGAGGCTACAGAAACAGATGAGGTAAGAAATGATGATAAGAGGTTCTTAATCATTTTTGTCATGGACTACTTAGACAACATGGAAAAGCCTGTGGACTCTTTCTCAGAATAATACTTATAAATGCATGGGATACTATACACAGAATTACAAAGAAAACCGTACTATTATACTGAAGTATAGCTATCAGTTTATTTAAAAAATTAAGTTCTGCTATAGTAATATATGTAATATTAAAATCAGTAATATTATTACATTTTATATATATATATATATATATATATATAATTTCCAAGCAATGGTGAGCATAAACAATATTTCAAAATACATCTCGACAAAACACTTCAAGATTTTTTTGTATATAATGTGATACAAAAACATCTGTGTTTTTATTGGTGACAACGTCACAAGTACTGCTGTTATTACTGTCATGTGTTGTCTATATTCATAATGAAAGAAAACATTTACTTTTGGGTAGAGGATAGTAATCCTAAAGATGAAATATTTTCCTATCCATGTTCACGGATCTTAAGAACCCCTTAAGATTAAGGTCCAGGCAACAAGACCAGAAATGAAAGAGATATTTAGAGAAAGTATACTTCAAATAAATAAACATCCTCTGTTAAGTAAAAATGGCAAATAGATAAAATAATCCTAACCTAAACTGGATTGCATCCAGAAAGTAAAAAGGAAATATCCTTATATCAACTGTTATTTAACAGTTTCCTTTACTTTGCTAAAAAGAGCACAGACAAACAACAGCAATAACCGCCAAAGCATGATTCATTTTCAAGATGAATCCCTCCCTGTTCAAAGGTTTACATTGTTTTTGACTAGCATCAGATTGTTTATCCACACAAACTGTAAATACATCATTTTTAGAACTAACCAACAACAATGCCCATTTTGTTTTGACATGTAAGGTACAAAAAGAACATAAAGAAAAATGACCATCACTCTAATGTCTGCACTTTAAAAATGAAAAAACTACAGAAAAAGGGGGTGAAATTCCAACATAATAAAAACTTAGCATGTGTTATCAGGAGGAAAACGTCTCCTGAAATTCCTTGCTTTCAAAAGGGAATTTAAGAACTGCAGTACTGCTAAACTGTCTATAATCTCCTCTCTGAGATGCCTTCTCTTAGCTTTATGGAAAAATATGAAGAAAGCTGTGAAAACAATAATGCTGAGAGAAAATAATATATTTTGACAATATTACTCTTCAACTGTTTGATCTTTTACAAATGACAAATCCTTAATTGACTGGCGCTTTGCACCCTTCAGCAAAAATATATTGAAAGGTATTCATTCAGTCATTCAATATCTGTTTTGTTCCCTTAGACAAGGGCAGAGATTACCTTAATTTCTGTGCACAGTATGCCCAAAGCCCAGCACAGAACCTGGTATGTGGTATGCTTATTAGAGAAGGAAGAAGAGGAAGAAAAAAGGAGCTCAAAAGAATGCTCTCTGAAGATGTATAAATATAAAGACTATAAATTCTTCCAAATTTTTCTATTAATACAGCTGGTTTTCTGGCCAACCTAGCTGCCCAATGTGCACACTAAATCTCGCTCCATAAAGTGTATGGTGAAATTCAAGTTAAGAAAAATATTTAACACAAAAAGCAAGGCCCTCAAAGAACCTATACTACCATTTAATTATATGACAAAATAGTCACACCTAAGAATGTAAGTAATTATTTCTGAAGTAAAATTTCTTGCAAATGGCTGAAAATATGAATATCTCATAGCTTTCTAAACTTTTTTTAAAATTTTAAATACTTTTTTATTATTTTTATTTTTAAAAATATTTATTTATTTATTTATTTTGGCTGCACCGGGTCTTAGTTGTGGCACACGGCATCTTTGTTACGGCCGTGGTATCTTTGTTGCGGCATGCAGACTCTTAGCTGCATCATGCAAACTCTTAGTTACAGCGTGCATGCAGTAGATGATCTAGTTCCCTGATCAGGGATTGAACCCAGGCCCCCTGCGTTGGGAGCGTGGAGTCTTACCCACTGGACCACCAGGGAAGTCCCAATACTTTTTTAAATGAGTTTTCACCCAGGACTTATTTCAACCTCAAAGATCATGGATCATTAGCTAAATATACATGAATAATAACTGTTCTTATGAAAATAATAGGGCCAGGGACTTCCCTGGTGGTGCAGCGGTTAAGTATCCGCCTACCAATGCAGGGGACACGGGTTTGATCCCTGGTCCGGGAAGATTCCACATGCCACGGAGCAACTAAGCCCGTGCACCACAACTACTGAGCCTGCGCTCTAGAGCCCGCGAGCCACAACTACTGAGCCCGCGTGCCACAACTACTGAAGCCCCTGAGCCTAGAACCCATGCTCCGCAACAAGAGAAGCCACTGCAATGAGAAGCCTGTGCACTGCAATGAGGAGTAGCCCCCGCTTGCTGCAACTAGAGAAAGCCCATGAGCAGCAACGAAGACCCAACGCAGCCAAAAACAAATTAATTAATTAATTAATTAAAAAAAATACTTCTAAAAAAAAAATAATAATAGGGCCAGGGACTTCCCTGGTGGTCCAATAGTTAAGAATCTGCCCTCCAATGCAGGGGATGTGGGTTTGATCCCTGGTTGGGGAACTAAGATCCCACATGCTGGAGGGCAACTAAGCCCATGTGACACAACTAGAGAGCCCGTGCGCCACAACTAGACAGCCCATGTGCTGCAACTAGAGAGCCTGCACACAGCAACTACAGAGCCAACGTGCTTTGGAGCCTGTGCACCACAACGAAAGATCCTGTGCGCTGCAACTAAGACTCAGTGCAGCCAAAAATAAATAAAAATAAATATTAAAAAAATTATAATAGGGCCAAAGGACAAAACATCATCTAAGGAGAAAACAAAGGTCCCAAACTGTTTTGAGTTGCAGAATTTCTCCCCAGGATTCTATTTACCAATATATTTTTTCAGTCTATCTTAGAACTTCCTCCAGAAAAAATATATATGTTGAATTGATTAGGTATTACAAAAGGATGTGTGTTCAAGCAGAAGCATTTTAGCTTCTTTAACTTCTTAGGGATATAGCCAGAAGAATTGCAAAGATGTATTCAAACAAGTACTTGTACACACATGTTCATAACAGCACTATCCACAAAATCAAAAGGTAGAAACAACTCAAGTATCCATCAATGGATGAATGGATAAAAAACTGTGGTACATACATATAATGGAATATTATTCAACCATAAAAAGGAATGAAGCACTGATACATACTACAATGTGGCTATACTTTTAAAACATTATGCTACGCGAAAGAAACCAGAAACAAAAGGTCACATATTTTATGACTGCAGTTATATGAAATATCCATAACAGGTATAGATTGAGATGGAAAGCAGACTGGTGGTTGCTAGGGGCTTGGGGATAGAGGGGTGGGGAGGAATTGCTTAAAGAATATACAGTTTGGGGGATTTCCCTGGCGGTCCAGCAGTTAAGACTCCGCCCTTCCAATGCAGGGGGCACGGACTAGATCCCTGGTTGGGGAACTAAGAGCCCACAGGCCATGCGGTGCAGCCCCCAAAAAAGAAGAAGAATATGCAGTTTTCGTCTGGGGTGAAGACAATATATTTGGAACTAGACAGAAGCGGTAGTTGCAAAATATTGTGATGTAATAAATCCCACTGAATTGTTAACATCTAAATGGTTAATTTTATGTTGTATGAATGTCAAATCAATTAAATAAGGGTTGTTTTCTGTAGGAACCATAATCTCGCTTTATAAAATTCCCTATACTTAAAAATCTAAATTGGTCATCTGTCAAGGAGAAACTGCAATGCTCCAAAAAACAAAGTGTCATCTAATGTCAACGAATATCTTCTCTCATTCTGGTGGGTACAACCATTCTGATATTATCTACCAAGGCCAAGATTCGCATATGTTGTAATTCAGCACTTCAATTCAAAAATAAAACAAAGTGAGAGAGTGGCATGGACATGTATACACTACCAAATGTAAAACCGATAGCTAGTGGGAAGCAGCCGCGTAGCACAGGGAGATCAGCTCGGTGCTTTGTGACCACCTAGAGGGGTGGGATAGGGAGGGTGGGAGGGAGACGCAAGAGGGAGGAGAGATGGGGATGTATGTATATGTATAGCTGATTCACTTTGTTATACAGCAGAAACTAACACACCACTGTAAAGCAATTATACTCCAATAAAGACGTTAAAAAACAAAAACAAGACAAAAATAAGCACACATTTGCACTAAGAAACAAGGACAAAAATTTTCATCTCTTCATTATACGTAATAGCTCCACATCAGAAACCACCCAAATATACATCAACAGTAGGAGAAAGGATAAATAAGTAAAAATATATTTGTACAATGGAATATGTAAGAGCAATGGAAATAAGTGAATTAAACTTACATAAAAATACATGAATTAATCTCACAAACATGTTAAAGAAGTTGAATATATGAATATATACACACACGGTTTTAAAAAAAAGTGAATACTTCACTTTTTTAAAAAGTAAGGAAGTGATTACCCTAAAAGTCAGAATCACAGCTTGCTTTTATGGAAAAGGGGCACAAAAATGGAGTTCTAGTAATGTTTCCTTTATTGGTTGGAGTGATGGTTACACAACTATTTGCTCTAGATAAAATACTGACTAATACGTGGGTTTTTTATTAATCCCACAAAGATGTATTGGGTTGGCCAAAAAGTTCATTCGGGTTTTTCCGTAACATCTTACGAAAACCCAAATGAACTTTTTGGCCAACCCAATATTTTAAAGTAAAATGCAAATGCTGCTCTAAAATACATACGACTCAAGATTATTCCTCTCCAACAATAAATATTTCTTAATGAACTACAGCACTGATTCTGGTTAAAGCCAGAGTTTTCTGGAAAAGATCTATAGATATGAGATTCGATCTCTAAATTTATGAAAATAGTCTTGAACATCATATTACATACATATGACATCAAGTAACTCTTATATAGTGAAAAACTTAGGGAGTTAGCTGAGCGTGGCAAGTGAGCTGAAGAGATCTGGTTCTTCCCCTGGGGCCAAGGAGAGTGGTGTGGGCTCTGCTAGGGTGGGGGAAGGGGGCAGTCATTGGGGAAGAAGGAGAGAACTTATCAAAAACTAGAAGGCAGAATTCCCAGCACAACAGGGAATGTTGGAGCTTGGGGACTGCTGTTTCCATATTTGCTCACTCACACACTCCTCCATCCATCCATCCATCCATCCGTTCATTCATTCAACAGATCTCCATTTACTCTGCCTGACAGGGACTGTAATAAGTTCTGTTCATACAGAATGGGCATTTAATAGAACTAATAGCCTGGTGGCAGAGACGTATTTAAAACATAATCACACAAATAAATATTTAATTTAAAGTTGAAAAAAACAAGTTAGGGAGTTAATGTAGCATGGTAATGGTCACCATTACTATATTAACTTCAATGTATTAAATGATTTAATAAATTAAGAATGTCCCCGGGCTTCCCTGGTGGCGCAGTGGTTAAGAATCTGCCTGCCAATGCACGGGACATGGGTTCGATCCCTGGTCCGGGAAGATCCCACATGCTGCGGAGCAACTATGCCCGTGCACCAGAACTACTGAGCCTGTGATCTAGAGCCCGTGAGCCACAACTACTGAGCCCGCACACCACAACTACTGAAGCTCGCGCACCTAGAGCCTGTGCTCTGCAACAAGAGAGGCCACCGCAATGAGAAGCCTGTGCACCACAACGAAGAGTAGCCCCCCACTCGCCGCAACTAGAGAAAGCTCGGGCGCAGCAACAAAGACCCAACGCAGCCAAAAATAAATAAACAAAATAAATAAATTTTAAAAAAAAAGAAGGTCCCCAAATGAGCCCAAGATCTTATCTTTGTATGAATGAATTAGAAAAATGGGTTAATTTTATTCCAGATCTCGAAAATGAAAGACAAAGGGAAGAAGAATTGTTGGGAATAGTGGAGAGAGAGAAAACTGGGTTTACCGTGCAGAGGTGATCCAGAAGGGCTGCTGGATAGACCTGGAACAGGGCTACAGCGACCTCCTTGCTTAGACGTCAGTTCCTGTTCAATCTCTTCCAGACCAGCACTCTTCTGGAAACGGCTCATACGATTTACGACTCGTGGTGACATATGTGTTCGAACACAAGGCTGGCCACCATAAGGGTTGATTGGGAAAACGTGGGAAGTCCCCCGGAGTGTACTGACCACAACCCAGCGACAGTCATGGCTGAAGCATATGTCTTGTACCTAGAAATGAAACAAGGAAAAACAAAAAATGATTGAAACTATTTGGATTTACCTAAGAATATCACAAACATATTACTAAATATGAACAGAAATGCCTGCGTGGGGACTTGCCTGGTGGCGCAGTGGTTAAGAATCTGCCAAAAAAGACCCAACGCAGCCAAAAAATAAATAAATAATAAAATAAAATATAATTAATTAATTAATTAATTTTAAAAAAGATATGCCTGCCTGGTTACCAAATTTACCTAACATCAGATTATATTTTCAAAATGTTTCTTCTAAAGATTAGATTCATGGTGAATACTGATCAAAACTCCACATAAGGGATTTGATAAGATTTACAATAGGGAATTCTGTCCCTTGCTGTATAGAGTGCCAAGTCAGAAAACAGGACCTAGGTGGTTTCACCCTATAGAGCTATATTAAAAAAAAAAAAGATATATGGATAATGTTCATTTCTTTAAAGGAATTTACCTTCCAAAAAAGCACAGAAGAGTAAAAATTAAAACATACATTATACAATGCAGGTGAAGTTATTAATCCAATCATTCACTCAACGAATACTCACTGGGTACCATGCTAATAAACACTAGGAACAAAGAGGTGGATAAGAAATCATCCCTGGGCTCACAGCCTACCAGGAAGAAAAGACATAAGAAATCTGCAAAAATATAACATATGAAAATGAAATAACTATCTTACATTTGAGGCACAGTGATAACAAAAAGGAAGGAAAATATGAAATCTGCTTCTGAGAGGTGAAAAGGAGATGTTCAAGAGGGTAGAGGGTTAGGAGTGGCACCAAAAACACATGATCTGAATAGCTCTGGGTTCTGGAATTGAGTTTTGAAGTAGGATATACTTGCAAAGAAAGGAGTGATGGACTTTCTAATTTAGATATATGCAGATATTCTACTTTTGACATAGATGCATAGATATAAGATGGAAATGATGAGCAAGTAGTTCAGTATGTCAGAAACAACATGAGAGTGAGCAAAAGCCAGTGCAAGAGGTGTCTGGATTTTATTTAAGAAATAGGGAGTCAAGATTTCAATTCTGGAAGGATGATTGTGGGAGTGAATGCAGGGGAATGGATTTGCAGTGGAGATGAGGGTAGTTGAAGGAAAGTGAAGTAGAAGTTTCTTCAACAGACACAGATGTAGGACCCTGAAGAGAGGTGGGAAGAGAAAATGTCTCAAAACACCCAAATGACAATCCAAATGTCCATCATCGGACGAATGGAGAAAAAAGATGTGGCATGTATATATACACAATGGAATATTTCAGCCATGAGAAAAATGGATATCCTCCTAACTGTGACAGCATGGATGGACCTTGAACACATAATGCTAAACGTGGTAAGTCAGACAGAGAAAGAACTTTACAGTATCACTTATATGTGAAATCTAAGAAAAGCAAACCTGTAAAAAACAGAGTAAAATGGTGGTTACCAGGGGATGCGAGGCGGGGATAAGACTGACCGTGTTTAAGGGTACAAACTTGTAACGAGTAGTAAATAAGCCATAGAGATCTAATGCACAGTATACTGATATAGACAATAATATTGTACAGTTATATAATGTGATAAATATGGGTACAATGGCAATCACATTGCAATGTATAAATGTATCAAAGTAACAAGCTGTACACCTTAAATTTACACAATGTTACATGTCATACTTATTCAATTAAAAAAACCACTCTGATAACAATGAAAAAAAAGAGAAAAAACTTATGTATTTGCAGTGGTTGGCAAACACTACAGGCCATACGGTCTCTCTCAGCTATTTCCCTGCCCTTCCAGTGACAAAGTAGCCATAGAAAATATATGTAAATCAATGAATGCAGCTATGTTTGTAAAAAAAAAATTCACAGAAAAACTGACTGGCCACAAACTTGATCTAGGTAAAGTTAGTCACTAAATTGTATGACATTTATCAGGTACTGAAATACAGAAGTCCCAGTATTTTCAAATTAGCAAACTGAATTTATTACTTTTATCTTGATATCAGTCTAATAATGACAACTTGAACAAAAATGTCTCTATTTTCTTTTATACTTAAAAAAGACAGCTAAGTAAAATTCCATATTGTTCTAACCACAGCCTTTTTTAAAAAAGGCAAATCACAGATACTTAAGAAAGATTTCTATGTTGACTAAATGATAAACTAAAATAATTTTTCATCACGTAAAACAAATATCAAACCGTGCTTTAAAAAAAATAACCCAGACAAAAAAGTATGGTAAAATAAAGATAAGATGTTTGTGAGCAGGATTTAAAACTTGTGAGTAAAACTCCTCAAGCAGTCAAAGAAGCCAATTTTCAGTGTATGCAATCTTCAAATAAGCCTAAATTCAGCTTAAAATCTTGACTAATACTTCAGAAATATGCTACAAGCAAAAGCTATAAGTATTCATCAAAGTACAAAAGCCTGGAATCTTTGAAATAAAAAAGAAATTTGAGTCTTACATCAAAACAGGATATTTCATTGCTAGACAACTGACAGACCAAAATTATCAATACATGGATAAACCCCAAACTGAGCCACATGTCTGCCCATTTCAATTACTGTGACACATCCAAATGACACATTAATGTTATAATTAAAGAATCTCCTGATTCTTTACACTGAGAAATTTAACTCCCAGCAATTCTAGAATTACGAATAAAAAGTCATTCCTCAAGTGCTTTACCTCTCTACTTCACTTACACTAACTTTCAGCTAAACGACTTATAGAAAAGCAGGAGAAAAGGAAGGGGTAGGACAAAGAAAAGTGTAAACAGCAGAAGCAAGAGAAAAGAAACACAGTACCAGACAAATTTAATATTATAGTATCAAATGTATTAACACAAGCCAGAATCAAATATATAAAGAAAACTATCTTCAGGCTTACTGAGTAACTTATGTTCCATCCACAGCGGAACTAAACCATGTCATCTAAAACCTTTTTCCAAAACACTTATAATCAAGATGACTTCCTGGTCTGTCAATGAAAAGAAGTTTCCTTCTTTCATTTTAAGAATACTTCTGATATGAGGTGGTGCTAACAAACAGTATCAAGGCAAGAAGACAGAATTCCACCTAAAAGCTTACTTAGAAAACTGCTATTAGAGAAGTGATTCTGCTCTGTGACCTTAAAGACACATCAGGATACATAAACGAGCAGAGAAGAGTTGCTAAAGACATCAGCTGTCAAGAAACTAGAGAAAGTTTAATCCTTTAAATAACATTACAGAGGATAACAAGTCGCCTATCCACAAAATGCAAAATGATACAACTGTTCATGTTATCAAACAAGTTGGGTGGTTTTTCATACTTTATTAAAAATAAGAAAGACTGGGAACCCTCATTAGGACACTCATTATTATCAATTTGGAGCTTTTAAATAAGCAAATGTCAGAATTCTTAACTAATGAGATACAAATAAGAAATACAGAGTGCTTAATTAAATGTTTTGCAAATTTCTATTAGGTTATATAATTTATTGCTCTTTAAATGTATTATTTGGCATATTTATAACATCTCACACTTGCTTCTTATTGTAATGATGTAAAATTTGGCTATGAGAAACCAATTATGCGTGTAGAAAGCTGAAGTATTTGTTCCTTAAAACATACTGCAGCTATATGCCAGTAATTCTAATTTATACAAGTATTTTTTTCAGCAATCTAAATCAATTTCATTGATTTACTCATCCAAACAATATTGGGGGCAACCAAAATCTAACATAGCAGACATATATGGAATCATTACATCCAACATTTTATCAAAACAAACAACCAAAAGAAAAAAAAACCTCGAGTGTATATTTCATTCACAGAACAGGCTGAATTCAAATTTCATATAAAACAAGAGTATTTCAGCACTAGAATTAAGTGTTACTACATTTAAGCATCTAAGATACAGAAATGAGCATCGCACAACGCTCCCAATTTATGCCGCAAATTTACCCCCCAATCCCAATTAACTAATAATAGCAATTTTAAAATTCAGCGTTATTTTAACATCCTAAAATCTAAAGCAGAGATTCTCTAACTTTTAGTAGACTAAGAAGCACCTAGATTATTTGTAAGAAATACAGATCCGTCGGTCCCACCTTCAGAATTACGATTCAGGAGGTGCTGGGAGGTCTTAGGGGAGACATGACCAAGAATTCTGCAGTTTTAGAACTCAGATAATGACTCTGATACTGGCCTGAAGTCTGTAATATGGAGCCAGAAAAAAAAAAAAACTTACCAGAAATAGCAGTCCCCCAGCCCCACACCAAACCTTAGAAATTACATAAAAGACACTCTTTTCTAAAAATGAAGTAATGGCAATGATTTCCTAAAGTGTGAGTGGGGCAGAAGATTCACTGAAAAGGGCAGGAGGAAACTTTCTGAGATGATGAAAATGTTCTATACCTTGATTTATGGTTGTATAGATGTAACTAGTGGATGGCAAATAGAACACCCAACCTCCAACCTTCACTCCCTCACCTGCCACCACTACAGATACTTCCTATGTGCTTCCCAAAGCCTCTCTTACAGCAGGTGTTGAAAAGTATCCACTTTCTTGACAAAAGGAATTAACATCACTGAAGCTGTCCTTACTCCTTGAATTCACCTTACTGCTTTGAATTCAGAAATGATGCCCACTGGAGTGGCAATTATAAAGCGATCACAAGAAAAAGAACAAAAAAAGTCACTGAGACGTTGTACCAAAACTGGCAGCAGCCTTCTTGTAAAGTGAGAAAAATAAACCCTGGGTTGTTTTTTTTTTTTTAAACCATTGTTTTTGTTTCTGTAGGCAAATATATGCCGAATGATTCAATTACTAATTCCCTTTCCAACTCTCTTTTAAAAAGAAAGAAAACCCGAAAGCAGAGAGTACTTGGATAAAAAGTCTCAAATCCCAGAGTACTATTCTTTCACAAGCCTGTAAGAATGGCAATCAAAACCGTAAAGACAAGTCCCATATCACAAAAACTAACTAGCCAAGGTCCAAGCCTTCAGATGAGGTTATGTTAATGGCAATAAGTTTGCTTGAGAATAAGATGCTTAGAATGGAGATGTGGTAAAGACAGATAATCCACACACACCCTCTATCTCATCTGCCTACTCCCTCCCCATATCAATTCTTCAGATTCATTTATTTATCCAATAATGCATTCATGGGAACCCTATTACATGTTTTGCACTCTTCTAGGTGCTAGAAATTCGAAAATGAGCTATCAAATAAGCAGCATGCTGAACTCGTGGGCATCTATGCCAGAGAAATGAAAACTACGTTCACGTAACATACTCATAATATCCCCAAACTGTAAATAGTCCGGATGGATGTTTCAACGAACAGTAAAAGTTATGTTACTTATAAAAGGGTAACATGAGGGAAATGTTCAGTATCTTGACAGCAGTGGTGGATACACAAACCGACATGTGATTAAATTATATACACCTAAACACACACACATACACAAACACACACACACAAGCACAAGCACATGTGGTAAAATCTGAAAAAGATCAGTGCATTATGCCCATGTCAATATGCTGGTTGTCATATAGTCTAGTTTTGCAAAATGTTACCATTGGGATAAACTGGGTAAAGTGTACATGGGATCTCTTAGTACAATTTCTTACAAGTGCCTATGAACCTATGGTTATTTCAATAAAAATCTAAACAAACAAAAAAAGCGAATGTGACACCTTGTAAACTTAAACACCACAAAGCCAGCAGTGCTAGTGCAGCCGGCTCCTGCTGCAGCCTGAACTTGAGTGGAGACAAGGATGAGGGGTGGCCCAAATTCCAAGGAGTGCAGTGTGAACCGCGGCAGTGATGGGAGTGGGGGCAGAAAGAAAGGGGCTGTGGTGCCTGGACACTCGCTGGAAGCTGGTGAGCACAGCACTGCTTATCAGGAAATAACTGGCACCAACACTTGGCCAAGTGAGGAAAAAAGGCCAACGCTCCTGGCTGCCCCCATAGTATCTACAGACTAGCCTCCCCTGCCACCAAGACAGGGGATAATGAGATCCCCTGGCAGCCGTCACTGGAAAAACTGGCATGTGCCCCTTAAACACATTCGTCCATGTTCTCGTGTAGGGGGAAACAGCCCATGCCCTCATAGGAGGAAAAATACCCTGGAACGAAGTGTAAGCACAGTTCACAGCAGGGAAGAGGAGCTAAGATGACCTTGCGGGTGTACTATTGTTGTCGTTTATGTTGATAAATGTATAACTAGTATTAATGGCTTAATTGATTGTACTTACACGCTTTTAAGTGTCAGGGGGTATCCTCTGCCATGTAGATCGAGGTGACAATGCGACAAGCCCGCAACAGCTCACGTACTAGGCTTCCAGTGCCTTCCCATGTTATGTAATAGAAACAACAGAATCCCAGTAGGAAAAAGTTGAGGTAGAGACTTAATGGCTGCTGAAGTACACAGCGGTGTTATCCCAGTACAACATCGCCACCTGCCTGATCCAGCAACCAAGTACGCTCCCTTTTTTTAGATGGCAGCTACTAACCTGCTACCAGGTTCTTGTAACTGAACAACTGACCCATGGAGGCTTTGTGATTTTCCAAACCCACACTGGGATGAGTCAACTCAAATCTGATGATGAGCACGGTGGGAGGGGCCCGACAGGGCTTGCTAGTCAAGTGGGAATGGTATATTCCAGAATATGTTCCAGAATGGCCCTAGGAGCACCTTGTTTTTACCACTACTTTACCACCCACTCTACTGCCTGAAGCAATGCCACTGGTTCTATAAGCCCCTGAATCACAGAGTTTCCTTTAAATGCCTGATTGATGGTTTGGCTAAAATGAAAAGTGATGGTGTCCGCCGGCCCAGGGCAGCTGCACAGCACCAACAAAAACTGTGGATGGACAAACCTAAGGACCAGTCAACACAGCAGGATAATGGAAAGCTGTCACCTCTACTTTGAGGGGTCACTATAACTGTGGACCAATCATGCCCATTCATTTATGTATTATCTATGGATGTTTTTGCACTAGAATGACAGAGGTAATACATGTAGAATGCAGAGTTATTTTACAATCTGGCCTTTTAAAGAAAACTCCTGCTTTAGACAAATACTCCAAAGGACTAGAACTGTTATATTTATACCGAAACTTGTCATCTGCTGATGGCCTTGTCAATGGTCTGTTTGCCATGAAGTAGACTACATACCGGCAGATTGCAGATGTCCCTCTTTTAGGGCCATGAGCTGTGCAAGCAAATCATGGCTGGTAACTGAAGAATCTGGGTCACTAATGCCCAAGGTAAGAATCCACCCACTGATGAGAATGACTGGAATCAAGCCACTGATCAGGCCTGCTTTTTGCCCTGCCTTGTACAGTGATTTCCATCTAAATCCATCAATTATAAATCTTTGCCCCATCTATTATCCATTGTTTCATATCACTCAAAGTATACACGATGTCGTAATTTAAAAGCATAAATATACTACAGGTGCTGGGGTTAGTTGTTGAACTATTAGGACAACATAGTTGACAAGATTGCTCAGATATTTATTTGCCCTTTTTTCCTTATTTGTTCTATCAAATGTTGAGAAAGTGTTATTAAACTCAGTTTTAGGTGCACAGACATTTAAATCCTCCTGATAATTTGACTCGAACATTATGAAATATCTCTGGTAATAGTCTTTGTCTTAACCTCTATTTTACTTGATATTAATATAGTCAAATTTTTAATATTCTTACATTTATTATTTGCATGACATACCTTTTAACATGCTTTTACTATCATCATATTAAAGATTCAAAGAAAATCTTTAATAGATAACTTGTTCCTTTAGTTTGAAGTTCTTTAGATTGGAATATATTAAAATTTAATATAATTATTTATATGATTGAATTTTGATGTACCATGTAATGTTGTTTTCTGTTTATCCCCTCTGTTTCTTGAGCCTCTGCTCCTCCCTTTCTGCCTACTTTTGAATTAATTGAACATTTTTTAGAATTCCATTTTATATGAAGTTTTGTCTTTTTAGGTGTAGCACGTTGAACCTTGAAATAGTATAGTTCCGTGCTCCCACCGAAGCACCAATGGTCCATTATGCTATAGTTATATGCATTACATGTATACAATATAAACCTGAGAAAATGTTAAAATTTCTTACATATAAAAATTATTTTAACATTAAATTTAAAATTTTAACATTCCTACATATTTTAAATGAATTAAAAGAAAGAGAGAAAAAATCCTCTCTAATAAGAAATTGATCGTTTCTCACATACTTCATTACTTCCAAGATATCCAAGTTTGCTCTGGTATCATTTCCCTGTGCATGATTTCTAGTGTGGATGTGCAAGGTTTATTGCTCACTCCTTCATTCTTAAATGATACTTTTGCTGGATGGAGAATTTTTGATTACCAATACTTTTTTCTTTCAGTCCTGTAAACATGTTATTCCACTGCCTTCTGACTTCCATAGTTTCTGATGAGAAGTCAACAGTTTGTTCAAATGTTATTTCTCTGTATGTAATGTGTTATTTTCCTCTGGCTACTTTCAAGATTAGCTTTGGTTTTCAGAAAGTTTACTATGATGTTCTTGTTAAACTTGTGTTTTGTCATATTCAATATTTTTTTTCCAATAAATTTGGAAAGTTTTCCATCTTTATTTCTTCATTTTTTTTTTTTCTGCCTCATTCTCTCTGTATCCTCTCCTGCTATACAGATTGAGAGGAATTTTGCTCCAGGATGGATCATACGCAGAGTCTCAACCATACCTGATTTGTATGATTTTGATGAGGAGATCTGAACTTTGGAGCTGATGATATTTTTAAGAAATTTTAGAGTTAGAGCAGATGTTGTAATGTGTCGAGATCTTCAGGGATGTTTGTATGGAGTAAATACATTTTACACATGACATAATCCTGAATTTGAAGGGTCAGAGGGTGGACTGTAGTGAGGTAAGTAGTGGCTCTAAAAAAGACACATCCAGATCCTAATCCCTGGAACCTACATACAGTACATTATAGACCCAAAGAGTGACTATTACCTTATATGACAAAATAATGTGATTAATTTCTAGATCTGGAGAAGTTATCCTGGATTATCAGTGTTGACATTAAATGGTATCACAGGTGCCCTTATAAGATACAAAGAGGAAAAGACACAGAGAAGGGGAGGAGGAAATGAGATCATAGAGGCAGATACTGGAGTGACGTGGCCATTAAGCAAGAAATGCTGAGGGTCACCAGAAGCTGGAAAAGGCAAAGAACAGATTCTTTGTTAGAACTCTAGAGGGAGTGCAGCCTCACCAGCACCTTGATTTTGGACCTTTGCCTTCCAGGACTGTGAAAAAATAAATTTCTGTTATTTTAAGGCAATTTGGTTTTGTTCTGTTATTTTAAGGTAATTTGTTATGACAACCACAGGAAAGAAATGTGGAGTAAATTTGTATATCATCCAGAACAATGTGAATTTAATGTTGCAGACTGCCTGTAACTGAGGTTGCTGGGTGGAATGGCAAGCTTATGTTAAGATTTTCATAAACTGCCAAACTATTTTCCAGAGTGGCAGTACCATTGTACATTCCCAACAGCACTGTACAGAAGATCGAGTTCCTCCACTCACTGACTTTTTGAGAGTTCCTTAAAATGTGTTGTAGATACCAGACAACTTGTATCTAATCCAAAGGGTTCCTCCTATGTTTTCTTCTAAAAGCTTTATAATCATAGATTTTATATTTAAATCTGTGATCCAATTTCAGTTAATTTTTGTATATGGGCTGAGATATGGATTAACACTTTTTTTTTTGCACATCAATACCCAGACAGACAGTCTATTACCATTGTTGAAAAGACTAACTTGTCTCCACTTCGCACCTTTGTCAAAAATCAATTGTACATATGTATGGAAACATTCCTGAATGTTATTTAGCTTTAATAAGTCTTATTATCAGGTAGTGGTAACCCTCCAACCTTGTTTTTCTTTTTCAATATTATTTTGCCCAGTATAAGTCCTATGTACTTCCATATGAATTTGAGAATTAGCTTGTCAATTTCTATCCAAAAAAATTTTTTGTAAATCCTGGTGGGATTTTGATGGAGATTGCAATGAGTATATAGATCAGTTTGGACAGAAATGATATTCTAACAATATTAAGTATTCCAGCCCAAGAATATGGTTTAACTCTTTTATTTATTCAGGTCTTTATTCTCAGCAATGTTTTATAGTTTTAGAATATAGTCTTGTACATGGTATGTAGTCACTATTTTAAAATTTTAACTAATTTTTTTTAAATCACCAATTATTTTTTCCTAGTATGTAGTACCCTGAAGCCTTGTTAAAATCACTTATTAGTTCTAACTTTTTTTGTAGTATCCATTAGATTTTCTACATGTCATCTTTAAATAAACATAATTTTACTTCTTCCTTACTAGTATGATGTCATTCTTCCTGTGGCTGCAGATTTCTCTGCAGATCTCAGCGGTTCTTTCTTTGCAGCTTTCATCTCTCTGGTGCTCTGTGCTGAGAACTCGATGATCTTTGTCTCCCTGGACTCTCATCAACAAAGGGAGTCTACTAGGCTCCATCTGGGTTCCCCCTTCCTGCACCATGGACTCTTTTTTCCTGAACTGATCATCAGCTACTATCAATTAATAATATTAAATAGCTAGATACTTTTCCCCTTGAGTATTAAACATACTAATCATACTATTTTGTAGGACTGCTCTGATAAAGTAAAAGTAACACGTATGCAGAGGTTTCAAAAGCAAGTTTACCATTTATCAAAATTAGTATGTTAAGTACAAAAACTACTTGTGTCTGCTTCAGTAAGACTTTACAGAAGTATATTTTTAAAATATTGTAAGGTCTTACTATATACAACTTCATTGATGAAAACTAAGAATATTTTTCTAACTGCATATGTACTTTATGAGGAAATTACTGTCAGATGCAGAGGATATCCCAAGTCACAGATCACAAAACAAGTTAATTCAACATAATTAGATCCACATATTTGATTTCTTTTCTTGCCTGATGAAAGTACCCTCAGAATCCTTGGAAGATTCCAGAAGGACATGATATTAAAATACTCAAAGACAGATAGATCACTTGCCATACAGATTTCATCATTGGTGCTAAATTTTATATATCATTTCAAAATTACTTTCAGTAGAAGTTTATAAAAAT
Organism: Eschrichtius robustus; assembly: GCF_028021215.1. Lineage (NCBI taxonomy): Eukaryota > Metazoa > Chordata > Mammalia > Artiodactyla > Eschrichtiidae > Eschrichtius > Eschrichtius robustus. Next base: position 43,747,137 of record NC_090843.1, read on the forward strand.
TAATTTTATGGTCATTAATTGAGTTTCCTTAGATCTTGATGTTTGATGTTTAAAATTTCCAGTCTCCTAAATTACAGGGTGTGACATAGAACAACATAATTTTATTAATCTATTTGGTTTTCCTACCTGTTAAATAGGAATAGCATTGTCACTAGCAAACATTAGTACCTACAAACATTTGTCCATGTGCAGGGCACTGTTCTGCAGATGAGAGACACCAAGAAGCTTAAGCAAGATCTCTATTTCCGGTTGGATATAAAGGTAAATTAAGTGACAAATAATTCTAATGCAAAAGAGGTATCAAAAATAGGTATAAATTTTTTTTAAAAGGTGTGGGTGCTTAAAATAATTCTAGTAGATTGTAGCTGAGGTATAGCATATCAGTAAGTAGGGAGGGCAGGACAGGGATTAAAAAACCAGAGTTAAGAAATAAAATGTGCCCTGTATTGTACAACGCAGGGAATACAGCCAGTATTTTTAGTAACTATAAATGGAACATAACCTTCAAAAACTGTGAATCACTGTGTTGTAACATATAATATTGTACATCAACCATACTTCAACGAAAACAAAATTTTTTAAAAGAAATAAAATGTGCCCAGCAGCAAGTTGAAATAGTAAATCTTTACCTAAAATGCTCACCTAATTAAAAACTTCCATGCAAAAGAAACAAAAACAAATGGTTACTAAATAAGAGTAAGCAAGTTCATTGTACCAGAAAGTTAAGGACACTGTCAAAGAATAATGGAGATAGGTCAAAAGTACATAGATGTCAAGCTAATAGGCTCCAACTGGCCAAATCTGGGATATTTTGAGTATTAAAATAATTATTGAATGACTATAACCCATCTAATAAAGAATCTATTCAATCAAATGATATATGTAAATAAAAGAAGTAATACAAAGCTTGATGAGGAATGGGATATTTACATAGTTTTAACTGACTTCTCTTAACCCGCTATCCGCCCAGGGCACAGCATAGAGGCAGCAGACTAAAATGTCCTTCTCCCAATCTTCCCCTGAAAGGAGTACATTTGCGTACTTTAAAGACCACTGCCAGCTTCCTATCAGTCTGCATCTAGGTGCTGAGATACACACCACATTAACAAAATGAAATATGATCATCCCAATAGATGCAGAAAAAACATTTGACACAATTCAACATCCATTCATAATAAAAACTCAATAACGTGGGTATAGAGAAAATGTATCTCAACATAATAAAGGCCATATATGACAAGCCCACACCTAACATCGTACTCAATGGTGAAAAGCTGAAAGCTTTTGCTTTAAGATGTGGAGCAAGACAAGGGTGCCCATTTGTGATTCTTTTATTAAACACAGTACTGGAAGTACTAGCCAGAGTGCTTAGGCAAGAAAAAAATAAACAAGTAAAACTCTTTCAAACTGGAATGGAAGAAATAAAACTGTCTCTATTTGAAGATGACATGATCTTATATATACAAAAACCCTAAACACTACACCAAAAAACTGATAAAACTAATAAACAAATTCAGTAAAACTACGGGATACAAAATCAGTTCTGTTTCTTCACACTAATAACAAACTATCAGAAAGAGAAATTAAGAAAATAATCCCATTTACAGTTGCATCAAAAAGAATAAAATATGTAGGAAAACTTAACCAATGAGGTGAAAGACCTGCACACTGCAAACCATAAGACACTGATGAAACAAACTGAAGAAGACACAAATAAATGAAAAAATAATCCATGCTCATGAATTAGAAGAATTAATACTGTTAAAATGTCCATACTACCCAAGGCAATCTACAGATTCAATGCAATCTCTATCAAAATTCAAATGGCACTTTTCACAGAACTAGAACAAAAAATCCTAAAATTTGTAGGAACTACCAAAGACCCCAAATAACAAAAGTGATCATGACAAAGAAGAACAAAGTTGGAAGCATCAAGTTCCTTGATTTCAAACTATATTACAAAGCTAAGGTAATAAAAACAGCATGGTATTGGGGTAAAAACAGATGCTAGCAGTAGAGCAAAATAAGAAAGTAAAAAAAAGGGGGTATTATTAACAAAGAAAAGACTGCAACTATCACTTGTATAGGTACACATTGTTTTAGATTTCCGACCTAATGTAACAAGAAAAATAAAATTGAAAACAGTCAAAAATTATCATAATTGTCAGAAAGTATGTTCTACTTATAAAATCCAAGAAAATGTTACTGAAAAAGTATTGGATCTTACAGTAGAGTCTAGCAAAGCAGGAAGATACGAATCTAATACAAAACAATCTATAGTTTATGATACCTCAGCAATAAATAACATTGGATGCAAAAATTCTACATTTAATGATGTGAATTCTAACTGTATTAAAATGTAATTTCAATGCAATCCAAATAAAAAACTTCAAAATATTCTTTATATAACTCAATAGGGTTACTCTAAAATGCATTTCAATGAGAAAATGCCAAAGAATAGCTGGAAAAGTTTTTGAAAATGAACAATAAATCTGCTAAAGTAAAACAGCATAATGTTGGTAAAAGGTACTGCTTTATTTTTACTTTCTATTAGAGGAATTTTTTTTTTTTTTTGGTCACGCTGCACAACTTATGGGATCTTAGTTCCCCAACCAGGGATCAAACCCAGTCCCCCTGTGGTGAAAGTGCTGAGTCCTAACTACTGGACCGCCAGGGAATTCCCTAGAGGAATTTCCTGATATACACTAAGTGCAGAGATTGCTATAATGAACCACCAATATCAGCATCACCCAGCTTTGCATACTGTGTTCAATCTATCTCTTAGTTTGTTTTGTTTTGCCAGAATATTTAAAAGCAAACTAGAGATATCATATCATATTGTTTCACCAATAACTACTTCAGCATGACTTCAGGTTATATGCCTAATAGATTAGGGCTTTAAAAAAAAAAGTAACACAATTACAGACCCAGCAAAATAAACTGGTTAAAATCATGTAACTCCCAGTTCAAGGTCAATTTTCTCTGTCTCAAAAATGTCTTTTTTATACCTTGTTTAAATCAGGCTCCAAACAAAGTTCACATATTGAATTTAGTTGGTAAATTGATATGTCTTTTAAGACTCTTGTAATCAACATAACCATATCCCTACTTGTCATGTATTTGTTCTTTTATCTAACCAACACTCCCCTATGGTTAGATTATTTTAAAGCAAAATCCACACTCTTGTATGAATCACAAAAAAATAAGGATATTAAATTCCTTAATAGTATCTACTAAGCCAAATGTTCAAATCTCACCATTTGTATGAAAAATGTATTTTCATACTTGATTTGTATGAAACAGGATTCAAACAAGGTCCACACCTTCTACTTAGATATTATTCTCTAAAATTACTTCTAAGCCCTGCCACACAGCCTGGTTTTTGTAATGAACTTCCCACATTTTAGATTTCACTAGTTGCACTCTCATGGTATTTAACTTGTCCCTCTATCTATGTATTTTGTTTACTGTGCTAATTAACAAAATTAATTAGCTGGTTTGCAAGGCAGAAATAGAGACACAGATGTAGAGAACTAACGTATGGACACCAAGGGGAGAAAGCGGGATGGGGTGGTGGTGGGATGAATCGGGAGATTGGGATTGACATATATACACTAATATGTATAAAATAGATAACTAATAAGAACCTGCTGTATAAAAAAATAAATAAATAATTTTTTTAAAAAGAAGTGCTTATTGTATCTAGTGGCTGAATTAAATTCAGGTTTAATTTCACAGACGATGTTGTATACATCCTAATTACATCATATTCGGAAGCACGTGATATAGGTAGGACTGTTCCACATTGCTAACATTAAGACTCATTAGCCAAAACCACACACAGATGTTTGTTGCCTAGGTATATTGTTTCATTAGAAATAGCAACACAGTAATTCTTATATTTCTACATTTTTTAAAAACTGAGGTACAACTGACATGTGACATTAGTTTCAGGTGCATACCATAATGTATATATTATAAAATGATCAACAAAATAAGTCTAATTTCCAACATCTTTTATTCTGAAATTCCTCAATAAGGAAAAACTTTCCCTCATCAACTACTTGGTCATCTTATTAAATTGATACAAGAAAGGCAGGGTACTTTCTCTTTAATTATCAATTTTTAGAATAATGAGTTTGCAAACAAGCAACATACAGTAATGTCCAATACCTTGTTTTTAAGTATCATTATAAATCATGGGTTTATATATATTAAAGATGTTTCATTCTATTATAGAAAATTTAATGCAAAGTCATGAAAAACAACATTTTAGACTATTGGGAAAGAATGGACTAGTCAATAAATGTTGTTGGGTCAATGAGCTATCTTTCAGAATAAACTATATACAGAAGTGTACTGGTATATGCATACCCACAGGCTCTGTGAAAGAATATTTGGGATTTAAGGCTATTAAAAACCATCTCAGTATCTACCAAGTGATACTAAGAGTATTAAATACATGTAATACACTCAGCATGGTGCTTAATTCAAATGCTCATTAAATTATATATATGGATGTGTGTGTGCATGCACGCGCACGCATATGTGAGCAGTGATGTGCTGGTAAATGTTAAAAACTGGCTCCCTAAAGAAGAAATAGCCCTGATTTTTAGTGTTGCTGATTTCCACTGTGTAACCACTCCTAACATGGATGATTTCAATCTACCAATATAATGTCACTACATCCAGAATTGGGGCTAGATGTGCATAACTGATTCTCGCTAGCAACTGTGAGCTGGCTCCAGCATACCACTGAATATTATGCATATAAGTTATATACATTATAAAACTCGATTATTTTCTGGTATATGTGAATATGTATGTATTTACATGTATGTGTGTGTGTATGTATGCATGTATAGAATCAAAATGCCTAGGAGAAGGTCTGGAGAGATGGTTATCATATGGATGACAGCGTTTTCTCTGAGGCTAGAAATGGTATTATGGTAGGGGGAGAAGGATAAATGGAACTTCTGTCTTATCAACATTCATTGAATTGTTTACCTACTGCTTATATATTTACTGGATCAAAACAGGATAAAAACTCTTAATTATCTGACCCAGTCTAAAGAACAATATGAACTCACTAACATTAACGTTAAGCTCCAATACGATACAAATAACCAGCTGGATTAGACATCATATTACACAAAGAAAACATCTTCTGAAAAATATACAACTTACTTTGGCTTCAGTTTCTCCCCTGTGAAGAGTATACAGATGATGGACAGCACTTTGTGATGAGGACCAAGGATGAGTCAAAATTTGGAAGACATGGAAGTCATGGCCAAGGGTATCTGTTGTGACTAGAAGCATTCCTAAAGGACACACCAAAACAGGGTAAAAATATAAACCATTATGTATGTGGATGAAATATTTTCACAAAGCATTCATCATGATTTAAAATATTACCAAAGGGAAAAAAATGACCAAATATATAAGAAACTTCCCAAAATAAAAAAATTAAAACACAGGATCTTTTTCCTATGGGAATACAAAACCTAACACCACATCAGTATACAAGCATAGTGACATACTACATATCCAGGTTTTGTGATGTTCTCATACAGCTAGTAGAGAAAAGTTTAAATGCCTGAATTTACAGAGTTCACAAGCATTTTCAGATAGCAAATCTGATAACAAAGAATGCAAAAGACTTTCCTCCATGGAATTAAAGCCACTTCCACTTTTTCCATTTCTCAAAACCTGAATTATAAGTTCCAATTTATCTACTACTACAACTAGTAATATCTTACTCAATTCACCAGTTTAAAACTTGTCTCTACTCTAGCATAATATTTACTTAAATTCCCAACAGTGTCTTTCACAAAGCAAATTTTTAAAAATTAATTAATTAATTAAATTTTTTTTTTTTTGGCTGTATTGGGTCTTCGTTTCTGCGCGAGGGCTTTCTCTAGTCGCGGCGAGTGGGGGCCACTCTTCATCACGGTGCGCAGGCCTCTCACTGTCGCGGCCTCTCTTGTTGCGGAGCACAGGCTCCAGACGCGCAGGCTCAGTAGTTGTGGCTCACGGGCCCAGTTGCTCTGCGGCATGTGGGATCCTCCCAGACCAGGGCTCGAACCCATGTCCCCTGCATTGGCAGGCAGATTCTCAACCGCTGCACCACCAGGGAAGCCCCACAAAGCAAATTTTGATGAGATGTCATAGCTAAGAATTCTGTGCCCAACACAAGTCACAAAAATTTTGTTTTCCTGTCCAATTTCTCAGTTTTGTATTTAACCTTTAGGTCTATCATCCATTTTGCATTAATTTTTGTATAAAGTGTGAGGTATAAGACAAATTAAATTTTTTGCAAATAATGTCCAATTGTTTCAGCAGGATTACTTGAATAGACTATTCTTTATCCATTAAATGTTTAATCTACTCTAAATCCATTGTCAACATGCCAAAGATCAACTGACTATATTTGTGTAGTTCTTTTTCCAGAAGTTCTATTCTGTTCCATTGATTTCTATGTTTATACTTTCATTAATACCACATTTTCTTAATTTAAGGTAACTTTGAAGGAAACTTTGAAATCAAGTAAAGCAGGTCCTCGTTTTCTAACCTTTTTCAAGATTGTTTTAGCTATTCCAATTCCTTTGCCTTTCCAAACACAGATTCAGCTTTTTGATATCTACAAACAACGGCGATAATGGACATCTTAACAATATTGATTCTTCTGATCTATGAACACCTCATATTTCTTTAATTTTTTTAAAATTTATTTTATTTATTTATTTTTGGCTGTGTTGGGTCTTCGTTGCTGTGCACGGGCTTTCTCTAGTTGTGGCCAGCAGGAGCTACTCTTCGTTGAGGTGTGCAGGCTTCTCATTGCAGTGGCTTCTCTTGTTACAGAGCACAGGCTCTAGGCATGTGAGCTTCAGTAGTTGTGGCATGTGGGTTCAGTAGTTGTGGCTCATGGGCTCTAGAACGCAGGCTCAGTAGTTGTGGCACACGGGCTTCGTTGCTCCATGGCATGTGGGATCTTCCCAGACCAGGGCTCGAACCCATGTCCCCTGCATTGACAGGCGGATTCTTAACCACTGCGCCACCAGGGAAGCCCCAACACCTCATTTTCTTGATATGTGTGTTCTTTGACATTTTTTTTTCTTGTTCAGCACATTGATTATAAATATATTTTCTTAGAGCTACTATAAATGGTACTCTATTTCAATTATCAATTTTTCCTTGTTAGTATATAGAGATATAATTGACATTTATATATACTTGTGTGCATACCTATATAGTCTGCCAATTCTAGGAGTTTTTATGTAGATTACATGGAATTTTCTTTCCAAACATATAGTATGTGAAAAGACATAGTTTGATTTTTTTCCTTTCCAAACCGCATGCCTTTTTTTTCTTTTTCTTGACTTACTACATTTGCTGAGGTAAACAGGAATGGTGAGAAGCAATATTCATGCCTTGTTCTATATTTTAGGAGAAAGTATTCAATCTTTAAGTATGATACCAGCTGTAGATTTTTTGTAAAATGCCCTGTATCAAGTTAAGGACATTCCTTTCTACTTGTAATTTGTTGAGAGTTTTAATAATGAACAGATGTCAAATTTTTCTAGTGCTTTTCTGCACCTATGAGATGATTACCTGGTTTTTCTTCTTTGGTCAATTAATATGGTAAATTTTAATAATGAAAAGTTATCAAAAGTGGAACAATCTTGCATTCCTGGGATAAACTCCACTTGGTCAAAATCCTTTATTACATGCAGTTGCATTGAATTAGCTAAAATTTTGTTGAAGATTTTCGTGACTGTGTTCCTGAGGGATACTGATTTGTAGTTTTCTTTTCTAATAATGTGTTCGTCTATTTCTGGAATCAGGGTAAAGCTGGTCTTGTTGCAAAATGTTCCTTTTATTTTCTAGAAGAAATACTTAAATAAATTTCCAGTAGAATTTGCCAGTAAAACTATGTGGGCCTTTTTGTGTGTGTGTGAAGATTTTTAGATATTAATAGTAATTTAATTTCTCTTTAATTTAAATTTTGTTAATTTAAAATGTAAAATGTAATTTTTCTTCTTGGAGGAATTACTCTCTATAACTCAAGGATACTGTCTGTAGGGTCTTTAGTACACTTTTTCATTCACGATACCGAAAATTTGTGTCCTTTCTCTTCATTTCTTGGCAGTCTAGCTAGATCTTTTCAAGGAAACCATTTTGGTGTCATTGGTTTTCTCTTTTCCATTTCACTGATTTCTCTTATCTTCCTCCTTTTGCTATAACGACCTTCTACTACTATATCCTTCATTTTACTTGCTTTAGTTATATTTCCTCTTTCTTTTTTCAAGTTTCTTAAGGTTGAAGCTTAGATTACTATGTCAGGAAGATATGTTTTTTAGTTTCCAAATGTTTGGGTATCTTCCAGGTATCATTCATATATTGATTTCTAGTTTAATTCCATTACAACAAGAAATTAGTTTTATGTCTCAGAATGATATATCTTGGTAACTGTTCAATGTACACTTGAACACCTGGTATGTCTTATCAGTGTCAATTTAATTTAACTGATAGTGTTATTTGGATCTTCAACATCCTTACTTACTGATTACCTGCTTTTGTGTTCTATTACTGCATAGAAGTTAACATCTCCAAGCATAATCATAAATATGCTTTTTTTCCCAGTTATATAAGCTCCCTAAATTTCAGGCCTTTTTTTAAAATATAAATTTACTTACTTACTTACTTATTTATTTATGGCTGTGTTGGGTCTTTGTTGCTGAGCGCAGGCTTTCTCTAGTTGTGGCGAGCGGCGGCTACTCTTCGTTGCGGTGCACGGGCTTCTCATTGTGGTGGCTTCTCTTGTTGCGGAGCATGGGTTCTAGGCATGCAGGCTTCAGCAGTTGTGGCTCGCGGGCTCTAGAGCGCAGGCTCAGTAGTTGTGGTGCACGGGCTTCGTTGCTCCACGGCATGTGGGATCTTCCCGGACCAGGGCTCAAACCTGTGTCCCCTGCACTGGCAGGCGGATTCTTAACCACTGTGCCACCAGGGAAGCCCCAGACCTACATTTTTTTAAGTTCATACACACTTAGGATTATTATGAGTTTTTGGTGAATTACCTCTTTTATCATAATGTCCCATTTTAACCCTAATATTTCCCTTGTTCTGAAGTAAACTTTTTCTGATATTCATATCACCACTTCTGTTTTGCATTGATTGGTATATGCATGGTATACACTTTTTTATTATTTTGCTTTCACAATCAATATATTATAAAATGACTGTGTTTTGGACAATAATCGGGATCTAGTTCTGGGGTTTTTTATTCCAATCTCAGACTTTTAATTGCTGTTTGTACATCATTCACATTTAGTGTGACTTATGGGTAGGGTTGAATTTACGTCTACCATTTTGTTATTTTTTTATTGTACCCTTTTTTCTGATTATATCCTTGGTTTTTTTTCCTTTTTTAAAAATTTTTGTTTTATATTGGAGTATTGTTGATTAACAATGTTGTGTTAGTTTCAGGTGTACAGCAAAGTCATTCAGTTATACCTATATATGTATCTATTCTTTTTCAAGTTATTTTCCCATTTAAGTTATTACTGAATATCGAGCAGAGTTCCCTGTGCAATACATAGGTCCTTGTTGGTTATATATTTTAAGTTGTACCCTTGTTTTTGATTTTTGTTTATTTATCTGCTCTTGCTTCCTTCCCATTCTTTGGATAATTTCACTATTTTTAATATCCAATTTTAATTTGTCTATTGGTTTTTACTAGTTGTTCCAGAGATTATAATACACATATTTAAATTTGTGTGTGTTTGTTAATATTTTGTCCAGAATTTTTATTTGTTTTCTGTGGGAAACAGAAGCAGAATCATATTTTTTAATTCCTAAAACTTTTCTTTGCTGAAAGAAAAGATTATGAAAGAATATTAAGCATCTGTGGAAAGATAAAATAGGCATTTATATGGGAAGATGAAGTATATTTGAGTTTGCTATTTATTGGCTAATATAAGGTATAGCTCTAGTCATTACATTAGATTAAAACATAGCAATATTAGATGACAGTGTCTTGGCTATTTCCAAGAGAATATATTTTAGATGATGAAAAGTGTCATTTATTGAGATCTACTTCAAATCTCTAACATTTTATATAACACTGCCACCCACTCTATGCCTAGCTATCATCATGAGGTCACTGACATACTTAATAATTTTTCCATATTGTTGTTGTTATTCAAACAATAAATTTCTAAGATGGGACATGTTCTTTTTTGTGGACAGTATTTCTTGACTCCTACTTTTTGCTTAGTTGTGGTAAGTTTGAATTATCACAATTCTACTACTATGTTCCGATTCCACATTCCCACAAAATTATTTTCTGCATATGACAAACAATTCAGTGGAAACATTCTAACAGCAAATGTGATGAACTCATATTTATATATTACTCATCTACTGAACATAAACTTCACTTGGTTTCTTTTATTAGCATATCAATATTTTACTCATAATTAGCATTCAAATAATAGTCCCTATTATGCAAATCAAAACTATTATTGTTTTGCATATGAACGATAATCACAGACGAAAACTTTTCAACGTGCTCCTAGTTTTTCAAACTGACATCAATATCTGTTTGGTTTCTAATATGCAAAACAAATTGAAATTTTTAGAGAATTAGTCCTTTGAAAATTTATCCTTATTATCGTCTGTGTATCCCGTCTCAAAAGCTTTCTTTTTCCACTTCTCCATGCAAATGTGGCTTCTATAATCCAGCAGTGAGCTCACTTTTTTGACAAAACTTTAAAATAATTTTTTTTTTAATTTTTAAAAAGTACAGAGGAAAGGAAGAAATAGCTAGTATAGTACTATACCAATAACATGCTTTCTTTTAATTTGTAATTTCCTCTTTTGCACATCTGCTGGGAGAAATGACAAGCTTCTTTTTTCTAGAAAACAAGTTAAAAAGCAGATATACATAAAAGGAAAGACTTGTACAGAGTAGACTGTGGCTTGAGAACTATTTATGCAGCATCAGAAGACTAAACCAGACTCTAGCCTGGCCATAAACTAAACCCACGCCCCAAATGAGGTGCCAAGCCACAAAAAGCATTTGCGTCATCTGGGAATACAAGGAAAAGAAGGACTTCTAATTATAGGGCCTGGAAGCGGAAGCCTAGAGTGATTAGCTGTTTAGGCGCTGCTGTATGTTTATCTGGAAGCTTCCTCTCCTTCACTCTCAACCTTAAGTTTGATAGATGAGCATTAGCATTAGAGGGTGGGGACTAAAGCTACTGATGGTACATGGTGTTCTCCAAAATCTGAGGTAGCTGGAGACTGAACATTAAGGCTTTTGCGGCCTCATAAGAACATAAGTCTTTTCAACTGGGCGTCAGCTGGTTAACCCGAAAGGCAAAATTAAAGAGTAGCAAACCTTGACTGGGCATATGCTATAAAATCTTGGAAACATGAGTAGGGAAGCCTTTTTTGCTATATACTATTTATAACACCTACCTAATTATATGGTTCTTTATCACATACACACATATGAACTGGAAGACAAATTACCAGCTATTCACACTCTCTCCAAAAAGAGACATATACTGGGTCATATAGAAATCTTTACAGGAACTCAGATTATTATCACTCATAAAATAACTCTATGTTTTAGTATTAACTCTTGTGAATTTAATACTTCCCCATCAATACTTATACAGATGGAAACTTAAAAATTATTAAAGTTTGTAATCTTTAAATGTCCTAACATCTTCACTTAAATAATTATTTTCTTCCTTTTATTTTGCATCATGAAATTGTTAAGCTTCTAAAGACATCTTTGGCCATATCCAATAGGTAAATATTCTAGTATTCATTACTTTCAACAGTTTATTCATCCAACAGACATAGAGGAAAAGTGGTAAATGTCTATGTATACCCTTATTGTTCCAAGTGGCTGGATATATTTCTTGTCACAAGCCAGAATAATTTTTAAACTGTATTAACCTTTACTAATGTGTAATTTATATAAAACACACTCATTTAAAGTGTACAGTTTGATGACTATGACAAGTATGTATACCTATGCAGCTACTACCATAATCAAGATAGAGAACATGTGAAAAAACTCCCTTGTGTCCACTTGCAGTCCATCCCCGCCCCATCGCCTGGCCCCAGGCAACCACTGATTGGCTTTCTGTCATTATGAATTAATATTGCCTACTTGGGCATTTCATGTAATGGAATCATGTAATATTTTGCTAAACCTATTCACTACAGGTAAGAGTAGTCCGTGCACTTATTTATATTATTGAGTAGTGTTCCATTATATGGATATATGACAATTATATATCCATTAAGCAGTTGATTCTTGTTTTTGGCTGTTGTGGAGATTCAACTACAAGTCTCTCTGTGGACATATGTTTTCATTTCTCTTAGGTGAATATTTAGGAGGGGAATTGCTGGGTCATACGTACACTTAACTGTATATGAAACTGGGAAAATGTTTTTCCAAAGCGGCTGTATCATTTTACCTTCCCGTGAACTCCATAATTTTGCAACATTTGGTATTGCCGCTCTTTTTAAATTTAATCACTTCAGTGAGCACTTGGTTTCTTGTGGTTTAAATATGCTATGTTCCTTGGTGACCAGTGATGTTGGGGTGCTAAGTGGCTATTTACATATTTTCTTTTGTGACATGATTGCTCAAATCTTTTGCCCATTTTAAATTGTTTGGTCTTTATCTTATATACATTAAAAGTATATTTATATTACATTATAAAATACATATAAACTTATGTATGTATATATTTATCTCAAATATTTTCTCCCAGTTTATGGCATCCCACTTCATTTGCTTAACCGTATGTTTCCCAAAAGGTTTAATGAAGACCAATCTGACGGTTTGTTTTTTTGGTGTCCTATCTAAGAAATCTTCCCCTATCCCTCCTGGGTCACAATAATATAATCCTTCTGTTTCCTTTTTAAAGGTTTATAGTTTCAGGTTTTAAGTTAAGTCTATGATTGATTTTGAGTTAAATTTTTGTGTATGGTGTTAAAGAAAAGTTTATTTTTCCCAAACAGATATGCCAGGTGTTCTAGCACCATTTGTTGAGAAAACTATGCTATCCCTAACGAATTACTTGACACTTCGGTTGAAAATCAAAAGACCCTAAGTGTTTGATCAATTCCTGGATTCTATTCCATCCATCTATGACTATATTTACCCAAAACCATCTTTTCTACATTACTGTAGATTTATCAAGTAAGTCAGAAATTTAGGTAGTTTCAGTTTTTAAAATTTACTCATCTTTTTCAAGATTGATTTAACTATTTTAGATCCTTTGAATCTCCATATAATTTTAGAATAAGCTTCCGTTGATTATTTTTGGTTTAAACATTCACTTTTAATAAAGCTAACTGTTAGTGAACAATATTAACACAAAACACTCATAGGATATCAAAGCACAACAGTGATAAAACATTTTTATGAAAACATGGTTTTCTACCATAATTGAATTAATGAGTTTTCTCACCATATAATTAATTGTAACAGCACAACATAGAAGGTCACTAGGATGGCAAAAATGTAAAATTTTTAGATAAAGCAGTTACCTTGGGAACATTCTTATGTACCAACACAATGCTACCATCCTCAAAGAAAAATTATATACACAGATACAGATAAACACACACGCACACACACACACAGCAATACTAAATTAATGTCACAGACAATCATTGCTACAAGTTCATAATAAAATACATTTCAAGGGCTTCCCTGGTGGCACAGTGGTTGAGAATCTGCCTGCCAATGCAGGGGACACGGGTTCGAGCCCTGGTCTGGGAAGATCCCACATGCCACGGAGCAACTAAGCCCGTGTGCCACAACTACTGAGACTGCGCGTCTGGAGCCTGTGCTCCACAACAAGAGAGGCTGCGATAGTGAGAGGCCCACGCACGGCGATGAAGAGTGGTCCCCGCTTGCCGCAACTAGAGAAAGCCCTCGCACAGAAACGAAGACCCAACACAGCCAAAAATAAATAAATAAATAAATAAAAGTGAAATTCTTTAAAAAAAAAAAATACATTTCGAATTGAGGTTAATAGGATTTTGGTAGACAGATCAGTCTGCTTAGAAGAGATATTTTATGTATTAAGACTGTAAGAGATAAATTGAAAGGTAAATTTGGAAATTTAGGAATTTCCAAAGGAATGCCATTTGATGTACTTCACAGATGTATGAAAGAGAACTTTAAAATTTTCTGGTTGGAGTTTATACGTGTGTGTGTGTGTGTGTGTGTGTGTGTGTGTGTGTGTGTAGATATATATATAGTTAGAAATTCACCAAGCTATACACTTAAGATTTGTACAATCTGTACCATATAACTACAGTTCAATAAAAATGAAGACGAACCAAAACAATAACAAGGGTGAGGGAACAAAATAACATTGGTGGTTTTATCTACAGTGAAAGAAGAGAGGGAAAAGATAAAGATGCTAAAGAGAGAAGTTAGAGAGTTAAAACACTACCCCTATGGGGGAAAGAAACACACCAAAAAATAAAGAAAGAACATAGCAGTCATAGAGGGATGTATAAGAAATACAGATACATAGTGAGGAGGCAAGAAAGAGGTCTACAAGTCTCAGATGTGCAGCGTGGCCAAATGAGTGGTCAAAGCACCATTATTCATGAATTCCACTGTGTATATATGAAAATATAACAGATTTAATTCAGGGTTCTAACAGGGGAGATCAGAAACCATGTAACACATAATGATTAGATGGAAGATAAAATTTGGTCATCACTTAACACTTTTATTTTGGGTATATTTGCAAACATAGCAAATATTAGAAAATAGATCTATATCTATATAGACAAATACAATAGCTTCTTAGCCCATCAAAAAGATATGATTTGAAAAAAGAGAGACCAACAACAATAACAAGAACAATCAAAAACTTCCCATGAAATAATGGAGGTATGGGGTTGGGGGGAGTGAACTTAGTTCATTTTTAATTAAGTAATAATTTTATTTTTTCTATGCTATTGGTAAGACTTTGATAAGACTTTAAGATTATGTTTATTAATTTTGAATAGACTGCTGCTTTCACATTTTCCTTCTCATCCTCCATTCCTGCAACCACTCCCATCCTTTCTCACAATAGGTACCCACCATACTGAATTTAATATATGTCCTTTGAAATATGCTTATCCTTGAAAGAAATACTTAAACTGTTTTCAGAGCACTGTTCAAAATATTGAATAAAAAAAAATTTAATATATGGCAAGAATATAGACCAATCTGAAAGAGGAAACTGAAACAAGCCTGAAGCTAGGGGAGGGCCAGAGCATTCTAGAAGAGTGGAAAGGAGAAGGGACAACAATATTCAAGTACTTAACTGTTTTAAAGTTGTCCTTTAAAAAGTTTAATTCAACCTTGGCTACTTTGCCTGTATGTACTTGGTTATAGATATCCTTCTTTACCTTCTTCAAAATTCAGTACTGGGTCTATATTGTTGTTGTAGCTCTAGTGTTACAGGCATATATATTTACTTCACGTTTTTACACAGTATGCCACTGTATGCATTCACATCTTTCAGTAGTTCATTCAGTATTAATTGAGCATCTTTGCTGTGGCAGTGGTGGCAGTGAAGGAGCAGGGCCCCTCCTTACTAATGGACATCCAGGATTCCAGGACTGGATTAGTACTTTTGTGGGCTCTGGACATTTTTGCCTTCATGGACACCCCCCCACCCCTCCAGGAAAAAAATATTTTATGACTACTGTTGTTGGTTTTAAATGTGTATTAAGGCATTCTGTCAACCTAAAAGTTTATATATATATATTTTTTTGCATTTAAAAGGAATGAAACGTTTTGGTGGGACCCTAAAATTATTGTGGGCCCTAGGCATGGTGCCTACTGTACTTTATGGCACATCAAACCTGAAAAGTTTGACTCTCATACAAGCCCAGTGCCACAATGAACAGAGCGAAGACAACAAATTCTCCAAGGAGCAATCCATTACATGAGTAAAAGACATCACTTCACAAGATGAAAAAACAGGAGAGTAACTACAGACCTCTAATGGAAACATCCCCTTGTTGGTGGGGTGGGGGGGGGGGGGCAGGGGGTGGCAATAAACTCTTCAAGCTGCTTTTGCATTGTTAATGATATAGCATGACTGACTTACAGTAATAAACCAAAGCTGTCAGATGAGAGGAAAAATCTAAAGCCACATAATTCTATAAATCTACGAGGCATAGACGTTAACAAAAAATCAAGACAAGGTATTTTTCTGACAACTTGCTATGATCAATGGGGAAAACTGTGCAAAAAAGAAAAATCCAACTTTTTAAATGATTAACCTGAGACCACCATCACCTTTCGATATATAGCATTTAAGCAACCAGAAAAATTTCAAGTCTGTTAAAGATGCAGTCAAGCATCCAAAGGGGTACATGTTTAATCTACTTTACTAGAGACCCAATGTTCATTTTCCTCTTATTAATGGATGGAAAAGCAATTTCCCTGCCAAGGAAGGGTAATTATTTAAAATGTAGATGTGTTGCCCTTCACAGCTCTAGGCTACTCAGTTGGCAGAAGTAACGCCTCTGGAAAGCAGATCAATTATTTACCGAATTAAAGACAACAGGTCTGTTTGAGAAACGTCAGGCTGATTGCAAGGAGTTGAGAATTTCTTCCTTACATTTTTAATTTCCAATTTAATTAATAAAGAAATACATATCTTCCTTGGTGTCAAATGCATACAATTAATAATATGCCAATCTAGTGTACCAAGTCACACAAATATGATATAGTTTCCACAAGATATTTTAAATTTAATTTCAATATTAATTACATGTGATATGCATCTGCATTTAATATAACTGGCATCATGGAATAATCCCACAATTGAGGGAGGGAGACAATTCTTGTTGAAATCACAAATTGGAAGTAAGTTGGTTTTATTCAACAAATGACTAATTACATTAAATTAATGCCTTATCTCTGCCCTGCCAGAGTTTTCCCATAATTATAATGATAGAAAAAGACAATTAATTAATGTAATTATTCAATGTGTACTTACTCACTATCAACTATGTGAAAATTACCAGGCTAATAATACCTGAGGACGAAATAAAAGCTTACCTCTAACAGAAAACATGTT
This sequence comes from Eschrichtius robustus, assembly GCF_028021215.1. Lineage (NCBI taxonomy): Eukaryota > Metazoa > Chordata > Mammalia > Artiodactyla > Eschrichtiidae > Eschrichtius > Eschrichtius robustus. The sequence continues at coordinate 43,764,272 of NC_090843.1, forward strand.
GAAAGGATACTCTTGATGGATATAAATAAAAACTAGGATGAGGGAGGTTAATAATAATGAAAACAACAACAACTGATACTTCAATAAATGTCTCAGTATATTTTACGTATTGTTTTAGATGCCAGTATAGCCCTCATTTTGTTGATGAGGAAACGGAAGTACTGTGAATGATCCAAGCAGATTAAGTAGCTTGCCTTATTAAGTAGCAGGATGAAGGGGTGACATGATATTTTACATAGGATCAGGTAAGTCTTCCCAAAATGATACTTAAGATGGGATTCAACAGATAAATAAGAGCCAGGGAAAAGAAGGTTCCAGGCAGAGGTAAAATGATGTAACATGTTTAAGGAGCTGAAAAATAGCTAGAATGGCCAAATATGGGAAGAAAAATGTTGATCAGGTTGAAGCAGTAAACTTGTACCAGGCTGTAATACTTTTCGACAACACACTCAATAATAAGGAAGTTGTTGAAAGACGGAAGTATCATTAACATTTAACATTTCTTACAAAATATGTGAATATCTTAAAATGGAAGTAAACATGGAGTATGATACAACAATAACAGTTGAACAGAATAACCTAGAATTGGGCTGTGATCAAACAAGACTTTCTAAAAACAAGAATAACTGAACGATTCTCATACATACTGTTATAGAGTAAATGTTTGTATAGCCCCAAAATTCCTATATTGAAATGCTAAAAACCCAGTGTGGCTATATGTGGAATGGGGGGTGAGGGGGGTGGTCTCTGTGGAAGTAACTAAGTTGAAATGAGGTCATAAGGGTGAGGCCCTGATCTGATAGTATTAGTATCCTGGTAAGAAGAGACACCACAGAGACAGCTCCCTCTCTCTCTCTCTGTGTGTGTCTCTCTCTCTCCCTGCTCCCTTGTACCAAGGAAAGGCCATGTGATGACACATCGAGAAGGTGGCTATTTCTTAGCCAGGAAGAAACACCTCAGTAGAAACCATCAGCTAGAAACCTGATCTTGGACTTCCAGCCTCAATCACTGTGGGAAAAGAAATTTCGGTTGTTTAAGCCACCGAGCCTATGGTATTGCATTCTGGCAGCCCGAGATGACTAATACATGTACACAGGTTATTGTCTAAACCTGGTATCATAGAGAACATTTTACATGTCAAATGACCAGTGAGCAGGATTTTGGGATGGATTTATAAAATCAAAAGAGGCTATTGTTCTTGCTCTATAACAAACTGATGAAGAACATAATAAAGTTGTAAAAAATACTATTTGAAAGTTCAATAAGTAAAAGTAGCTGCTCTCACCTTGAGCAGAACAGCAGGAGGAAGAGGGGTCCAAGATAGGTGAGGATAAGGAGAACTCAGCAACCTTTTGAAAAATTTTCAATGGCTCAATTTGAGCTGACGTGACAGATTAGAATACCACCCCCACAAAAGTACAACTCTGTACCCAACTAATCAAGAGGATTAAGATTAATAATGCCAAAAGCTGTGAATAAAGAAAGAGAGCTGACAGTTGCTGAAAGAAAAAATAACCACTGAACTAAACTATCATATCTAGTTGACATATTCCTCAAAATTATGAGCAAAATACAGATACTGTCAATCAAAAAAATGCTTTAAAAAAGTAATCTTTATCAGAGAAACCAGAAATAGCCAACAGAAGTATGTTATTGAGGAAAGTACAAAAGCAATTCCATGGAGGAAGCATAATATCTTGAAAAAATTATGAAGTAGATGGGGCTTCCCTGGTGGCGCAGTGGTTGAGAATCTGCCTGCTAATGCAGGGGACACGGGTTCGAGCCCTGGTCTGGGAAGATCCCACATGCCGCAGAGCAACTAGGCCCGTGAGCCACAACTACTGAGCCTGCGCGTCAGGAGCCTGTGCTCCGCAACAAGAGAGGCCGCGATAGTGAGAGGCCCGCGCACCGCGATGAAGAGCGGCCCCTGCTTGCCACAACTAGAGAAAGCCCTCGCACAGAAATGAAGACCCAACAGAGCCAAATAAATAAATTAAAAAAAAAAATTATGAAGTAGCAAAGAATAGGGGAAAACCATGACCTAAACCTGGTCATAAACCTAAAATAACACAAAGGGGATCATAAATTTAAATATAAATGTAGGCACTTCCCTGGTGGTCCAGTGGTTAAGAATCCGCCTTCCAATGCAGGAGACACGGGTTCGATCCCTGGTCAGGGAACTAAGATCCCACATGCCACAGGGCAACTAAGCCCACGTGCCACAACTACTGAGCCCATGTGCCACAACTAGAGAGGCTGCATGCCCCAACTAATGAGCACGCACGCTCTGGAGCCCACACGCCACAATTAGAGAGAGCCCTCACCACAACAAAGCCCTCATCCCACATGCTGCAACAAAGATCCTGAGTGCTGCAGCTAAGACCCGACACAGCCAAGTAAATAAAATTTAAAAAAAAAAGAAGCTCACAAATGTACAGCATAATCCCAAATTTACGAATAAAAAATTATTTAAAAAATTGGGCTTCCCTGATGGTGCAATGGTTAAGAATCCGCCTGGCAATGCAAGGGACACGGGTTCAAGCCCTGGTCCGGGAAGATCCCACATGCTGCGGAGCAACTAGGCCCGTGCGCCACAACTACTGAGCCTGCGCTCTAGAGCCCGCGAGACACAACTACTGAGCCCATGTGCCACAACTACTGAAGCCCGCGCGCCCTAGAGCCCATGCTCCACAACAAGAGAAGCCACCGCAATGAGAGGCCCACACACCACAATGAAGAGTAGCCCCCACTCGCCACAAACAGAGAAAGCCCACGCTCCGCAATGAAGACCCAACACGGTCAAAAATAAATAAATAAATAAATAAATAGAAAAAAATGGATTTCACAAAAAGTAAAAAATTTTGCTCTGCAAAGGACCCTATTAAAAATACAAAAGGAAAAACTTCTTACTGGGAAAAAAGATTTCCACATCACATATCTTACAGAGGACCTATATCTAGTGTATATATATATACAAAATAGAAAATGATGAGACTACCAAATGCTAGCAAGGATACAGAGAAACCATGTCTAGAGGATTAAAGGGAAGTATGAGAATAAGGTCTCACCAAGTAGGGAAAATCAATAAAGAGATAACATTATAAAAAGAAACAAATAGAAATCTGGAGTAGAAAAGTATTTACAATAACTGAAATGAAAAATTCAACAGAGGGGCTGGCTCGAAAAGCAGATTTAAACAGCAGAAAAAATCAATTGAGAGTATCCAGCTTGACAAAAAAAGAACATAGAAAAATGAACAGAGCCTCTGAGATCTGTGGGATACTATCGAGGAGGTGAATCTACAGGAGTCCCAGAAGGAAAGAAGAGGGGAAAAGAGGCAGAAATAATGACTGAGAAGTCCCAAATTTCATGAAAAACATTTAGGACAGTGAAGCTACTTTGTATGATACTATAATGGTGAGTACATGTCCATATTAATTTGTTAAAACCCGTAGAAATTACACCACCAAGAGTGAACCCTAATGTAAACTGTGGACTTTGGTTGATAATAATGTGTCAACATGGGTTCATCAATGGGTTCATCAACTGTAAGAAAATGATCAATGTGGTGTGGAATGCTGTTAGCGTGGGAGGTTGTGGGTGTGGGCCTGGGGGGTGGAGGGGATGTGAGAAAGGTGGAATACGAGAGCTCTCTGCACTTTCCATTCACTTTTGCTGTGGACCTAAAACTGCTCTAAAAAATAGTTTAGTAATTTTAAAAGAAGTTCCCTAGAAAAGGTTGAAAATACAATAGAAAATATACGCATCGTGTATCTAAATAATTGAAAGCAACAAACTTACACCACCCATATTGAATCTGCCTAGATCTAAGCATGATGCCTCTCTGGTTCTTCTAACCAAAACATAAATGTTGCCATTAAAATATTTGTTTTAATTCAGGACTCAGTCACAGCTAATAAACAAGAATGGGAAGGAGAAATTGAAAAACAAACTGAATGCAGCTGCTGAACTGAAAGTTCCACAGCTCTATTTAATGGTATCCCTTAATTTCTTCTCTGAATAGGTCCCATACAAGGCTGAACTGCATGCCACCCAGTCAAACAACCTACATTTTCTCCTTAATTCACTTTGCAGTGTTATTCCATCATGCACATTGTTTTTAAAATTTCTCAGGAGGTGGACAACATTCCTGGTTTGTTCTTGAATTTTGATACACAGGACGTGGTAGTAATTCTGGCAGCTAAAAATATGCCTCTCTAAATAAAAGTATAACAGTGATACATATATACAGGGAAACCAGTTAGAGAAAATCAGGTTTAAAAACAAAAAACAGGCAATCAACTTTTCTTATATGTTTTGTTTCACTTATTTTTTTAAGTGAACTTCCCTATGCCCATTAAAAGTACTTCAACACGCACTATTGTTATTATCGGCCACATTACATACCAAATGAAAATGCCTTTAACCAAATAGAGAATTATTAGAGGGTTAGTTAAAACTTGAAATATAAATAAATTTTGAAATACATATTGGATACATGTAAGGAAAAACTGGGGTATTACTAGGGGATTTACAAAGTTACATTTTGAAAAGGTACTATTTAAACAACAACAAAACAAGTGTTATGGCAAGGGCCATTTAAATTAGATGCCTTTGTACAAAATAGCAATTAATGAAAGTTCAGAAGCTAACAGAAATAACTCAGCCAGAGAACAGAAAAGTGCCTCATCTTATAAGTAAAGTCATAGAGAACTTAAATTTTGATAGAAAATACATTTGATCTCCCCAAAATATTTTAAGTATTACATAAAAAATTACAAGGAAAAAAAATAACTACTAAGATATTCATGCATTTACAAATGGCAAAGAAGCCTCTTGCCTCAAATATTTCATATGTCTGTGTGTATGTCTGAATCCGAGAGTGTTAGGATAAAACGAGGAACGTGATACAGAAACTGAACAAGCAAAATAAAATGTCACCTAGTGATAGGAGCTGGATAATAGTCAGCAGCCATAGCTGAGTGCAATGCCTTTCTCTAAGACGTTGTTCAGCTACTGAATAGCTAAAATAAAATCAAGGTTTTCAAATCATTGAGAATTGAATATTTTATGTACACACTTGTTCATACTCAAACAATAAAAGCCATATTCTGAATGGCAAAAATACTCAGAGATGAACAGTAAATAACGAAGATGAATTGTAAGCAACTGCACGAAATCTGTGTCTACCAGCTTCTATAAAAGATTTTGCAAACCAATGTTGTGAGTGCTTCCTGAATTATGACCCCTCCATTTAATTCAAATTTTTACACAGATACAAAGCATTTTATAAAATTTTGCAGAAATGATGACACACTGAAAAATAAATCTGCCACATAACAAACTGATGAGTCCACTGTATAGCCTCTGCTTCAAAATCTATGTCAAATGTGCCATATTTTTTTTGCCTCATTCATTCAACTAACATTAATTTATATACCAGGCACTGAATCATTATTTCCTAATCATCTTTTGCTTCCAATTTAGAACTGACTTCCTTTTTAAGAACTTTCTCCAAAAGCAAAAGACCAAGTTAATATTCACCTCCTAGCACTCCGTCCTTACTCCCCAAAGGATTTATCTTCCTTTTTAAAAAAAAGTCCCTATGCCACCAGCAGACTCCATGGGTAGGGACTGAACCAGGCACTGTGAATGAAGTCTAGCTTCCAATGTGTTTAGTTTAAACAGGTGAAATCACACCAAGCATGAATGGGCTCATAAACATTTTAGTGCCATGAACCTTTTCAGCAATATGGTGAAGCCTACGAACCTCTCTCTTAGAATAATATTTTTTTAAAGACAAAGTAAAATACTTAGGGTTATAAAAATTGACATGTGGTAGAATATGTTTTTATTAATATATTAAAATAAAGGCTCTACCATGATTTTGAACCATAAGTATTATTTAGAGAATTATATAAATAACATCAAAATGATATGAAAATATCCATTATTTCTATTACAAACTCAAAAGCAAGCTAGTATTTCAGTGGTTTATTGTACATATTCATAAGTGAAAGAAATTTTCATTACAGGTTAAAGAAAATAAGGATGTAATTTTTTTTTTTTCTTTCTAGGTTCACATACTGTCTAAATATTACCCATGGACCTCTCAGACCCAGGTTAAGAAGCTCTATTTTAGATTCAAGAAGAACTGTAAGAGATCCTAAAACTCATAAAATAGTTCTCATAAAATTCTCTTCCCTCCAAGAAATTACAAGATTTGGTGTGAGACCAAATTAAGAATACAACAGTACAAGAATGTCAATTTATATGTACTGAAGTGTTACATAACACACCAAAGGAAAGATCCATCAAAGAAATAATTGATAAGCTGGATTTCATTAAAATTAAATACTTTGATTTTCAGAAACCATTTCAAGAGAACGAGAAGACAAATCACAGACTGGGAGAAAATACGTACAAAACACATATTTGATACAGGAGTGTTATCCAAAATATACAAAGAACCCTTAAAACTCAACAATCAAAAAATGAACAAACCAATTAAAAAATGGATGAAAGATACAGACAGCTCAATAAATAATATATACAGATGGCGAATAATGTATGATACATCCATACAATAGAATATTATTCAGTGCTAAAAAGAAATGAGCAATCAAGGCATGAAAAGACACAGAGGAGACTTAAATATCTGCATATTAGTAAGTGAAAGAAGCCAATCTGAAATGGCTACATACTGTAATATTCCAACTATATGACATTCTGAAACTATGAAAACCGGTACACAATGACACAATGATAGAGGTAACTACAACAGTCTTTAAGTTATATAAGATGTTCTGGTAACAATGGAAATTCATAGACAGGAAAAAATACAGCTTCAGACTTCTGAAGCACCCTAACTAAGGCAATATGAAATATATATTAATACAAAGGAGATCTGACATAACAGATGGACTATCAAAATGAGCCATACTGGTTACTCCAAGTAGACTGCTATAAGTGACATAACTTCCAGACTGTTTCTTCAAATTTAACTTAATTCCCACAACATTCAGAACATTTCAATAAATCTTTGTCTTCATTACTTAAATCAATCCTAATGATCAACAATTACTACAAAATCTTCCTCTCTATTGAAAATACCTAAGATAATCGGAGGAAAATCATTCAAAATACTTTATATTATCCTCTTACCATCATTCTTTATCTGAAAAGATGAAAAGAAGGGGGAAAAGATGGGCCTTTCCATCAATTTTACCTAATATTCTGCAGAATAAGATAAAAATGGCAGTCTCTTCAGACCCACCAAGCAAGGAAAAGATTGCAAACTTAACAAAGACTGTTTCAGCTCTGAAAGCATAAGAGCAATTTTATCTTTTATTCATAATCAAAGTATTTTAAAAATAAGTCCACTGAAGTGGAATTCCACCACTGGACGTATTAAACCAATTCCTAACTATGAAAATTGGTAAAGAGAAAGTATTACATTTTTGCCCTGTTTTTTGCATACAGGAGAACTATGGTTCATTTATGGTTGATGAGAGAAAAATCTTATTTTAAATAGAATAACAGCAGTTAATCAACGCTGAAAATATGATAGAATTAGAAAAACCACCATTCTATAGCCTTCAACGTAACAAAACTATTTAGTAAAAAGTTGTTTCACAAATGAGGCCAAAATAACACCCTGCACTTGCTAATCTCCACAAGACAACCTATTTGCAAAATGTAGATGTTTGATGGGTCACTAACTTATTCTTGTGATCAAACATAGTATCATAAATTGCAAGAGAGCCTGATATAATGTGTCTCCTGCTGGGATGAAATGATGTAGACAGGAATACTTAGGAAGTTTAAAAAAAAATCTTTAGGCCTGAATGTATTTAAAAAGCCTTTTAGGGAATAAGGAAAACATTATTATAATGAAAAAAATATGTGAGAAATGCAGAATTTGGATAAGATAACTGCTCTGGACACTGAAATTTAGGGGGAAAAAGGTGAAAGTAATAAATTGGATTAAAAGGAGCTAAAGAGACATAAAATGTAAGAAGTAAACTTTAATTAGACCTTGATTTGAAGCAGTTAGAGAACCCATTTTTGAGACAATTGAGAAATTTTAAATTATGACTTGGATATTAGATAATATAATGTGTTACTTTTCTGAATATAATATAATATTTGGCTATAAAGTACAAGAAGGGCCTTACTCTTAGAAAATGCATGCTTAATTCGTAGTGGGTGAAATGTCATCACGTATGTAACTTACATTCAAACAGTTCAGCAAAATACAAACACACACACACACACACACACACACACACACACTATATTAAAATGTGAAGACCTGTTTAATCAGGGTTACAGTACATCTGTCACTGTATTGTTAAAAAGAAACTTGAAGTTACAGAGAAAATGCCATTCACATACATATGTAGTTTCGAATATTGAAGTCCTTGCCTTACTAATAATACAGAAATCAATGCAATTCAACAGCACAGTTTATCTACTATTATTTATCTACTGCTACTACTCAATCACAACTTTGCTCAGCGTAAAACTAATCTTTAGAGGGTTTCTAAATTTTTATTATAAATTCATTCATTCAATAATCACTTACTGAAAACTATTTACTTATCTCATATACACTAACACATATATTTCATATTTTCTATTTTCAAAAAATTGGTTGGAAAACCCATAACATAAATGGGGGGTTGGGGGGGGAAGGACATACCGCTTGTATTAAAAGCCATACAGCACACTGGTTTTTCATGAGCAGGGAAATGGGCCACGATGCCATCACTGTCAGAATCCTCACTCACAAGCACCTTTACAAAAAGGAAGAAGGCAAATGGAAGTTAACCAACTACTGAGCCTGAAGATATACACAGCTACACCACTGCATCCCTGACCAAATAACATGTTTCCGCTACATTTGAAGATTATTCTTGGCAATATAAGGTGAGAATGTCACTTCAGAAATAAGGAAAAGATGTAACATGTCCCCAGCAGATCAGTCATATAACCTCTAAAAACAGTTGGTTGACTTGACTGTACATGACAGAGACAATAATTTCTTGAATCGTAGGTTCAGAAAAAAACGAAAAGCATAAAGTCAGCTATGCAGAGCTTCATCTACGAACAGGAACAAGAGTTCTTATTGTGTTACGGCCTGCTGAAAAACTCTTGGCCGTGACTGGAACAGAACAGTGAAAAACAACATAAGTTAAATACAAACAAACAGCCATATATTAGAGGAATTATCGAAGTATTTTTTACTTAAAATACAAAAGTTATGGTCTTTTGTACTTTAATCTAACTCCTAGATTTTAGATGGACACATCACTTCTTTGAAAATATTACCAAGCAAAAGTATATTAGAACAGGCAGTTTTGTATCTCAAATTTATTCCCCTTAATTTTCTTACTAAGCATATTGAAATACAATTTACATTCCATACAATTTGCCCATTGTGAGTACACTGTTCAATGATCCCTAAGGAAAAAAGTTTTAAAATAACATGTATTCGTTTTACAAAGCAAGTAATTAACTCAAGAAACAAAAAAGTTTCACATATCTAATGTTGCAAAGGAAAAACCTACTGTACCAATATTGGATCATGATAGACATAAAGAATTTAATCTGAAGTAATCCAGGAAGTAGTCCTACACTGGCAAAGTTAGTTTTTCTTTTAGAGTAAAAAGCTTTACAGAGGTATAATTTACATTCCATAAAAGTCACTTATTTTATGTTTACAATTCAATGATTTTATACAGTACTATAACCATTACAACAATCCATTATATAGAAACATCTGATTTGTCACCCTTTCCTATCTTAATGCTTTAATCTTCTTGCCTTATTGTTCTGGCTAGAACCTGCAATTCAGTTAAGCTGCAGACTGATCATTTTTCTGTCTGTAGATTTTCTTCATTACCACTTAAACCATTTTGAAGTATTCACTTCAGTTCTGTTAAGTATACTCATATTGTTATCTAACAGATTTCTAGAACTTTTTCATCTTGCAAAACTTAAATTCTATACCCACTAAACACTAATTCTTCCTCTTCCCTCCTCCCATCCGTAGTAACCACCTTTTAATTTTGTTTCCATGATTTTGACTACTTTAGATATTCAAAATAAAAGGAAGAATTTAGTATTTGTACTTTTGTGACTAGCTATTTCCCTTAGCACAATGTCCTCAAGGTTCATCCACATTGTAACATGTAAAAAGATTTCCTTCTTTCCTAAGGCTGTGCAGTATTATTACATTGTATGTATATACCACATTTCTCTTTATCCATTTATCTGGCAATGGACATTTGGATTGCTTCCACCTCCCGGGTACCGTGAGTAACACTGCAAAGAACAGGAGTGTGTAAATATCTCTTCAAGATCCTGATTTGAATTATTCTGCATATAAATGCCGAAGTGGGATTACTGGATCACATGGTAATTCTATTTTTAATTTTTTGAGAAACTTTCATACTGATTTCCATAATGGCTGCATCATTTTACATTCCCACCAAAAGTTCACAAGGGTTCCAACTTCTCCCCATATTCTGACAACACTGTTAAATTCTGTTCTGTTGATAGTGGTCATCCTGATAGGTAGGAGGTGATATTTCACCGTGTTTTTGATTTGCTAATGATTAGTGATGTTGAGCATCTTTTCATATGCTTATTGGACATCCCCCTACATCTTCTTTGGAGAAGTTTCTATTCAAGTCCTATGTCCATTTGTTAATCGGGTTATTTTTTTTATTATTATTATTGTTGAGTTGTAGAAACTCCTTATTCATACTATATATTAATTCCTTGTCAGCCATATGATTTACAATGCTTTTCTCCCACTCCATAGGGTGCCTTTTCACTTGGTTGATTTTTTCCATTTAGACACAGAAGTTTTAAAGTTTGATGTAGCTCCATTTGCCTATTTTTTATTTTGTTACCTGTGCTTTTGGTTTAATATTTAAGAAATCATTGCCTGATCCAATGTCCTAAAGATTTTCTCCTACGTTTTCTTGTAGGAGTTTAATAGTTTCCAGTCTAATGGTTGGGTCTATAATCTATAACCATTTTTGTATATGGAATAAGGTAAGGGTCCAACTTCATTCTTTTGCATGTAGCTATCCAGTTTTCCGAACCTCATTTGTTGAAGAGACTGCCATTTCCCCACTGTGAGCTTTTTCCAACCTTGTCAAAAATCTTTCGGATGCATATGCATGGTCTTATTTCTGCACTCTCTATTCTGTTCCATTGGTCTACATATCTATCTTTACGCCAGTATCACATCATCTTAATTACCATCGCTTTGCAATAGGATTTGAAATGAGGCAGAGTTGTGTTGTTTTTCTTTTTCCAAGATTGTTTCGGCTTTTCAGGGTCCCTTCAGATTCCATAAGAATATTAGGATGGCTTTTTCTATTACTGCCACAAAATGTCATAGAGATTTTGATAGGTATTGCATTTAATATCACATTAGGTGTTATGGATATTTTAACAACATTGTCTTCAAATCCACAAGCATGAGATGTTTTTCCCACTTTTTGTATCTTCTTTCATTTCTTTTAACAATGTATTATAGTTTTCAGTGTACAAGTCTTTCACCTCCTTGTTTTCGTTTATCCCTAAGAGTTTGTTTTCTTAAAAAAAAAAAATCAACAAAATTGACAGCCCTTAATTAGACTAACAAAAAAAGAGAGAAAATTCAAATAGCTAAAATTAGAAATGATTATTTAGTAACATATTGTTTAGCCTCCATGTGTTTGTGTTTTTTACATTTTTTTCCCTGTAATTGATTTCTAATCTCATAGCGTTGTGGTCAGAAAAGATGCTTGATATGATTTCAGTTTTCTTAAATTTACTGAGGCTTGATTTGTGACCCAAGAAGTGATCTATCCTGGAGAATGTTCCATGCGCACTTGAGAAGAAAGTATAATCTGCTGTTTTTTGGACTCAATGTCCTATAAATATCAATTAAATCTATCTGGTCTATTGTGTCATTTAAAGCTTGTGTATCCTTATTAATTTTATGTTTGGGTGATCTGTCCATTGGTGTAAGTGAGGTTTTAAAGTCCCTCACTATTATTGTGTTACTGTAGATTTCCTCTTTTAGAGCTGTTAGCAGTTGCCTCATGTATTGAGGCACTCCTATGTTGGGTACATACATATTTATAATTGTTATATCTTCTTCTTGGATTGATCCCTTGATCATTATGTAGTGTCCTTCCTTGTCTCTTGTAACACTCTTTATTTTAAAGTCTATTTTACCTGATATGAGTGTTGCTACTCCAGCTTTCTTTTGATTTCCATTTGCATGGAATATCTTTTTCCATCCCCTCCCTTTCAGAATGGCCATCATCAAAAAATCTACAAGCAATAAATGCTGGAGAGGGTGTGGAGAAAAGGGAACCCTCTTGCACTGTTGGTGGGAATGTAAATTGATACAGCCACTATGGAGAACAGTATGGAGGTTCCTTCAAAAACTAAAAATAGAATTACCATATGACCCAGCAATCCCACTACTGGGCATATACCCAGAGAAAACCATAATTCAAAAAGACACATGCGGGGCTTCCCTGGTGGTGCAGTGGTTGAGAATCCGCCTGCCAATGCAGGGGACACGGGTTCGGGCCCTGGTCTGGGAGGATCCCGCATGCCGCGGAGCAACTGGGCCCATGAGCCGCAGTTGCTGAGCCTGCGCGTCTGGAGCCTGTGCTCCGCAACGGGAGAGGCCGCGATAGTGAGAGGCCCGCGCACTGCGATGAAGAGTGGCCCCCGCTTGCCGCAAGTGGGGAAAGCCCTCGCACAGAAATGAGGACCCAACACAGCCAAAAATAAATAAATAAATTTATTAAAAAAAAAAAAACAAAACTCTTTAAAAGATCTACTCTTAGCATCTTTCAAATATGCAATGCAGTGTTATTAACTATAGTCACCATGCTGTCTATTAAAAAAAAAAAAAAAAAGACACATGCATCCCAATGTTCACTGCAGCACTATTTACAATAGCCAGGTCATGGGAGCAACCTAAATGCCCATCGACAGACGAATGGATAAAGAAGATGTGGTACATATATACAATGGAATATTACTCAGCCATAAAAAGGAACAAAATTGGGTCATTTGTACAGACATGGATGGATCTAGAGACTGTCATACAGAGTGAAGTAAGTCAGAAAGAGGAAAACAAATATCATATATTAATGCATATATGTGGAACCTAGAAAAATGGTACAGATGAACCGGTTTGCAGGGCAGAAATAGAGACACAGATGTAGAGAACGTATGGACACCAAGGGGGGAAAGGGGCGGGGGTTTGTGTGTGTGTGTGTGTGTGACAAATTGGGAGATTGGGATTGACATATATACACTAATATATATAAAATGGATAACTAATAAGAACCTGCTGTATAAAAAAATAAAATTCAAAAATTCAAAAAAATAAAAATAAAATTAGAAATGAAGCAAGAGCCATTAAAACTGATGTCACAGAAATAAAAAGGATTATAAGATATATCTATGAGGCCCTCATTGTCCTGAGACCAAAACAAGAGAAAGACAAAAAGAAAACTACAAATCAATATCCCTGATGAATAATGATGCAAAAATCTAAAAGAAAACAGGATCAAACCAAATTCAACACATTAAAAGGACCAAACACCAAGAAAAGTGAGACTTATACTTGGAATGTAAGGATGGTTCAACATACAAAAATCAATTAATGTAATATACCACATTAACAAACTGAAGAACAAAAGATGATTGATCGATCATCTCAATCAATGCAGAAAAAGAATTTGACAAAATTCAACCACTTTCATGATAAAAACACTCAACAAACTAGGAATACATGGAAACTACCTCAATACAATAAAAGTTACATATGCAGAGTCCAAAGCTAATATTACACACAATGGGCAAGACTGAAAGCTTTTCCTCTAAGATCAGTAAAAAGGCAAGGATGCCAACACTCAGTACTACTATTCAACACAGTACTATAAGGTCTAGCCATAGCAACCAGACCAAAAGGAGGGGAAAAAAAGAAAAAGAAAAGAAATACAAGGCATACAAATTGGAAAAGAAAGAAAATTATCTCTGTAATAGATTTTACAGATTACACACACACATACACACACAAAAAAATTCAACAAAGTTGCAGGATATAAAATTAACACTCACCATCAGTTTCGTTTCTATACACTAACAAAGACCAAATTAAAAAGGAAATTAAGAAAACAATCCCATTTGCTATATCATCAGATTTATCAACTTTGTTAATCTTTTCAAAGAACCAGTTTTGGATTCTCCCCATCATTTCACTGTTTGTTATTTTGTTGACTCCTGGTAATATTTCTATTATTTACTTCATTTGTCTTGCTTTGGTTATAATTTGCTGTTTTTGAAATCTCTTAATGGAGAGCTAAGATTATTAATTTAGGACCACTTTTCTTTTCTACTATAACCATTTAAAGCTGTAATTTTCCCATTATTCAATAATATAGCTGCAATTATAATTTCTGATATGTTCTATTTCTATGTTCATTGCATTCAAAATATTTTCTAATTTCCTTGAGACTCCTTCATTTCATAATTTCATTCTATTACTGATTTCCATTCTTTAGATTTGCTTTATGGTCAATCATATGGTCTATCTTGGAAAGTGTTCCAGATGTTCTTGAAAACAAACTTACGTTTGTAGGTTTTGGGGGAAGATTTAGGTCATGTTGGTTGACAGTCTTAATCAAGTCTTCTAAATCTTTAAAAATTTTCTGTATAGCTTTTCCATCAATTATTGAAAGCACAGTATTTAAATCTCAAACTGTAAATGTTAGCTAGAATTTCTTCTTTCCATCTGTCAGATTTTGTTTAATGCTTGCTGCACTATGTTATTAGGTGTTTACACATTATTAATTGTTTTATCTACCTATTACATTGACCCTCTTATCATTATGAAACATCCCTCCTTTTCTCTGGCAATATTTCTTGACTTAAAGTCTTTTATCGGATATTAATATAGCCATTCCAATTCTATTATGGTTATTGTTTGCATGGTACATTTCTTCCATCCTTTTACTTCAACCAATTATGTCTTTGAATCTAAAGTGATTCTGGTCTGACAATCACTGTCTTTTAACTTGAGTCCATTTATAGTTAATATAATTACACACATAATTGGATTTAGGTCTGCCATTTTCCATTTATTTTTATGTCTCAGGTGTTTGTTGTTGCTCTGATCCTCTTCCTTTGTGTTAAACAATTATTTTTAATGTTTACTATTTTTATCTTCTGTTAATTCTTTGGATTAATTTCTTAAGTGGTTACTGTACAGGCTATAAGGTGCTGTATAGACAACAAAATTACATGTTAATTCCACACTTAAGTGCAATAAATTATAGCTCCTTGCTCCAATATAGCTCCATTTCCTCCCCATTCTGTTGTGCTATTATTATCATGGGAACTATCAACTGAGAAACATCATTATTCCCTAAAACAATCTTCCAATTACATATATGTTGATATGTTTAATGTTGCCCCAAAGGTCTCTGAGACTATTTTTTTTTTTTTAACTTTTTATTTTCTATTGGATATAGCAGATTAACAATGTTGTATTAGTTTCAGGTGTACAGCAAAGTGATTCAGTTATACATATACATGTATCTATTACTTTTCAAATTCTTCTCCCATTTAGGTTGTTACATAATATTAAACAGAGTTCCCTGTGCTATACAGTAGGTCCTTGTTGGTTATCCATATTAAATATAGCAGTGTGTACAGGTCAATCCCAAACTCCCTAACTATCCCTCCCCCCGACGTTTCCCCCGTGGTAACCATAAGTTCACCATAAGTTCATTCTCTACGTCTGCAAGTCTGTGTCTGTTTTGTAAATAAATTCATCTGTATCATTTTTTTTTTAGCTTCCACATATAAGCTATATCATATGATGTTTCTCCTTCTCTGACTTTCTTCACTCAGTATGACAATTCTGTCCAGTAATGTACTTATTTTCTGGGAAAAAGATTTGCTTATCTCTTCACTTCATCATAGCTGGGAGTCATTCCCCAATTACCACAAAATTCATACACACAAATCACCCCATATAAGTGGATAATGCTTAGTAAATTTATACAGTTGTATAACCATTACCACATTCTAGATTTAGAATACTTCCAACACCCCCAAAATTTCTTCATGATGACTTTAGAACACCAACCACAAGTCCCAGACAATCCCTAGTGTATATTTCATCTCATTTGCCTTTTCTAAAATTTTTCAAAATATTTCAAATAAGTAGAATCATGCGATTTATCTTCCATTTCTTTCTAAATATATAATTTTTTTGTTCAACCATATTGTTTCAGGTATCATTCATTTCTTTGTATTGCTTACGTGTATTCCACTGTATGGAGGGACCACAACATGTGGGTTCACCAAACAATTCTTGGCAATTTGGATTATTTCCAATTGATTGCTATTATGCATAATGCTGTTATGAATATCTGCACACACATCTCTTTTGTGAAACATGTTTTTATTTCTCTTTGGGAGATACCTAGAAGTGGATTTGCTCAGTCATATGGTAAATATATACTGAACTTTTTAAGAAACAGGAAAAACTGTTTTCCAAAGTATAGATACTTTCATATGTCCACCAGTAAAGTATAAGGTTTCATCTCTCCACATCATTTTCAACAGTTTGTACTGTATGCCTTTTTAATGAAGGGCAATCTATTGGAGACAGAAATTAGAATGGTGGTCAACAGGGAGTGTGAGAACAGGGGGATGGGGAGTTACTGTTGAATGGGTACAGATGATGAAAAGTTCTGGACATGGATAATGGCAATGGTTGTACAACACTGTGAATGTACTTAATATCACTGAATTGTAAACTTAAAGATGGCTGAATGGCAAATTTTATGTTATATATATTTTACCACAAGTGGGGGGAAACATGGGTTATAAATTATTTCTCTCATCTCTCTTTTCCATTCTTCCATTTGACTTTCAAAAATGTTAGGTAAGGAAAACAAGAAAAAGAAAAGAAGTCTTATAGGAGCAGTCTCCAGGAAAGTGTGTTAAACCAAGTCTGCTAAATAACTGATAGATTGCTTTAGGAAATATGGTATATACACAGAGTTGTGCAACCATTATGACAATCAAATTTAGAACACTTTCATCACCCAAAAGAAACTTCATAACCATTAACAGTCACTCCCCACCTGATTCCCTCCAAACTCCAAGCCCTAGGCAACCAATCTATTTTCTCTCTATGTAGATTTCCCTATTCTGGATATTTCATATAAATAGATTCATACAACATGTGTTCTTTTGCGACTGGCTTCTTCCACTAAGCGTAAGATTTTCAAGGTTCATTCATTTTGTAGCATGAATCACTACTTCACTTCTTCTTATTGCTAAATAATATTACACTGTATGTGTATACCACATTTTATTTAACCCATCCATCAATCAGTTGATGTACATTTGGGCTGCTCCTATTTTTTGGCTATTACGAATAATGCTGCTACGAACATTCATGTACAAGTTTTTACATGAAATTATATTTTCATTTCTTTTGGTTATATATCTCCTAAGAGCAAATCTCTTCAGAGATAAATTGCTGAGTCAAATGGTAACTCTTTTCCAAAGCAGCTGTACAATTTTACATTCCCCACCAGCAGTGTACCAGGGCTCTCATTTCTGCTTACTGGCCACTGGCATATCATATTTGGAAAGATGTCTATTCAAATCCTTTGCTCATTTTAAAATAAGGCTATTTATCTTTTTATTATCCAGTTATAGGAGTTCTTTCAATATTCTGAATACACACACAAATGAATGCAAGTAAAACAAATGGTGAGAGCTGAATATGGTCTGTAGCCTAGTTAAAAGTAAAGTGCCATCGTCAATATCCTGGTTTTGATATTTTACAACAGTTACATAAGATGTCACAGTTTAGGGAAAGTATCTGCAACTTACTGTGACTCTACAATTATTTCAAAATTAAAAGTTAAAAATGTAGAGCAGGGACTTCCCCGGTGGTTCAGTGGCTAAGACTCCGCGCTCCCAATGCAGGGGGCCTGGGTTTGATGCCTGGTCAGGGAACTAGATCCCACATGCTGCAACTAAAGATCCTGTGTGCCACAACTAAAACAAGATCCCGCATGCCGCAACTAATAAAAGATCCCACATGCCACAACTAAAAAGATCCTGCAATGCCACAACTAAAAAGATCCCGCATGCCAGGCACAGCCAAATAAATAATAAATAAATAAATATATTCTTTTAAAAGAGTATTAAAAAAATGTAGAGTCTACTGCAAGCTTTTTGATTTCTTTCATGCTGATAGGTGACAAGTGGTATCTTAGGGTAGTTTTGTCTTTCTCTTATAACAAGTCAAGTCTAAAGATTTTACACCATTTGTAAGTATTTTATTTTTTCATTGAAATAGTTTGTCCTTTGCCCATTTTTCTATTTTAACTCAATCTTATGATTCCCTTTCCTTTCATATATTATAACCCTATACCTCTCTTTCCAATACAATTAGCATTGAGTACTCTACTTGATGGTACTAATACAGAAGCCATCCAGCAAAAAGGCTCATTAATCTTGGTGAATACCAAAACCTCATGCCACTATATAGGATTCTTTGAACCTTCTCTTTATGAACTTCACAAATATAACAACCAGATACTTTTGTACAGATTCTCTCCACTGCATCATCATCTTGCCTAAAATATCAATACCAAATCAATACCAGCGATATCCCAATACAGTTGTCCTGAGACATGTAATTTTTACTCACTACTTAACTAAACAGGCTAAACCCCCAAGTATATGTAGCAACAACTTGAGTTTATTAAAACAAAGCAAAGCAAGGTGGATACAAGGTGGATAAGGCTTTATCATATGAACAAAAAGATAGACAAACACCACAGGAACCAACAAATTACTATGAATAACACTTGTATTTGCACTCAGGGCAAGAAATAGCTCTAGTTTATGCTATCATTCTGGAGCGTTTTTCTTTGATTAGAGACTTTGCCACCTTGTTAACTGAAATTATATAAATTTATAAAGGCAAATTATACCGCTTAACTTATCCTAGCCACGAAATGCTTTTAAATAAAACATGAAAGTAACACAGACAAAAATGGACAAAGTCAAGCAAATACATTCCCCTTTGATGCAGGTACCATACAGTGATCCTGTCACCATCAAATCAAACTAATCAACTCAGCATCAGAAAAATGGTGAATCAAATTTTATACCCTATCCCTGTAAACATGAAAATGTCTTTATTAAAGGCTCAATGGATTTAAACAGCAAAACTGCACATAATGTCAACTTTAGTTCCTGATATGTAAAGGGACAAGAAGAAACACTACAGCTAAGGTCAAACATCAGTGGGAAAGGGCGAAAAGTGATAAATCCATGACATTAACCACTGCAGTCTTTCTAATACAATCCAGCATAACCTAAAAACAGCTTTGTACTTCAACTGAACTATTTATCAGAGAGAAAAATGTCTTCCTGACAAAAAACAGATTCAATTAATAAAAGAAAAGAAGACAGTATTATATTGAGGAAATCTTATTGATTAAAAAAAATTTATAATTCCTTAAAAATGCACATAGCAACTTATTAATTTCCTGTCTTTTAATAAAATTTTTAAATCAATCAAAATTGCAGAATATGTTATAAGTAGGAATGAAAAGAGATTATGCTCCCAACAAATAATAGAAAAGATAAAACTTTTCAGGTTGAGCAACACTTTCACTTTTTTGACTTTTAAAAGCTAACATTTCTATGATTCTTACTTCCTAATGAACAACTTTACTTGTTTCCAGGGTTAACAATGCACTTATCACAGAAAAATGAACTTTTGTACAATCTACTGTTCACTTCCATATTCCAAATGTGAGAATTCCAATTTAAAGTTATAAAAAGTTAACAAAGAACTAGGGGAAAAAAAACCCCCAAACAAACCACATGTGAAAACACAAGACCTAATGCTATGCTTTTCGTATAAATTACTTTAAATTTTTCTTTTTACTCATTACATAAATTAATGAGTTATAGCTCTATTTCATCAAAAATAATGAGATAACATTTTCAACTTTTAAATTACCACAAATCAGTCTGTCAACAAATGCTAGACGCTTAACAGATTTAAAGCCACTCACCAAACTAGACAGTTGTTGAGGAGGGTTGTTACTACTTAGTAAATGTGGGTGGCCTTGGAGGTGAATTAATTAAGAATCAAAGGACAAAAGAAAATATTTTTTACTTTAACACTCATAAAACACTAAGGGTTTATATATTTAATTCCAATTTAAAAAGAGAACATCTGTATGTGTCTATCAACTTGAGCTAATTAACACAACTTAAAAAAAAAAAGTTATTACAGTCAACTGAGAAGTTTCCTAGCACTTCATTAAAACGAGTTTTAAACAGGAATACAAGTCTGTAACATATCTGGTTAACCACAAAGTTAAGATGGGAAAGGCAGAGAATTATATTATTCAGATTTTAAATAAAATATAATAGCCAGATTCAATAACCCAGAAATTCAAAGATTTTTTTGGGTGTTTTAATTGCAGCACAGTCCATATTTTTTTGAAATGCCACTTGATCTTACTATAGGAATTAGTATATGAGTACCAGCCAAATGTAATCTTTCATCAAGATGTAGAACCACATATACTGGAAGCAGATTTTCTCAAAAGAACATGCAATATTTAGGGTTAATATTTTAATGGCTCACATAATTGTGTTCTGAAAATGGAATTAAATATAAATTCTATATAAAATTAAAATAATTTCTATTTACAAATCTTGCTCTACTCCTATCTCATTCTAGTAATCAGGTTTACATTGTGTATTTATAGCAAGGATCACAAACCATGAAAATTACCTTCCTTTCAGAAATGTATTTTAAAATTCATGACTATGATTCAAAAGAAAATACCGTCCATGAATGCATGAGGGAGAAAAACAAAACCCAACTGGTTTCTTTCTAGCAAGACTTACATAAGCATAACGTATTTCTCCATGTTTATAATCACTCCTAAATGTTTCTGAACATAGGCTGTAAAAATCTGTTTTATGTGAAGATATAAGATCTTATAATAAGTTATTACCATTTATATATTCTAATATACTCTTTGAGATTTTTTTGTATTTTTTCATATTTATAAGGAAGTATCTGTAATAAAATGTGTAATAAAATTTACTAATATTATTGTCATTTATTACCATCATAATTGGTCATAATTAGTCTAAGTTATAACAAGTGTCATTAAAAAAAAAGAAACAGTACTAAGCAGTATAAGAGAGATATATAATTATTTATTTATGGAACAAATGTCCTGATGAAGAGATAGCAAGAGAATTCTATAGAACCTCAATTTTACCTTCCGGTTTGATACATTAATGATGTCTGAAATAATAGGTTTTAACATGTTACTCATCATTTTTTAAACGGGTCTACACCATTTATAGTTTTTATAAAACATTGGCTATATTCCCTGTGTTGTACAATAATTACTCATCATTTTTTGAAAAAAACAAAATTCTAACCTGAGATAACCTTAATTTTCTACAATTCCAAATTAACACATCTCCAAATATATTTTGTATGGTCTTGATCCCAAATGATATTCTTAGTCACTCCATCCTCTGCACAAAAGGAACATTACATGCATCACATGTTCTTACCTGGCCCTCTCCAACTGTCTCAGTGTCGATTACTGTGATGATGCCTGGGACCAGAGGACTCCGCCTTGAATTACTGTGGATGGCCACATCATCTTCTGTCACACCTGAAGGCAGCGTGCCTGTCAGCTGAGTCACCACCTTCCCAACCATTGTCAGGCCAGTTTTCAACGTCTATACAATGAAAGGTAAAATGTATGACTTCACATCAGTATTTGGATTCTAAATAGAAATACATGTTTTGTTAATTCACATTAAATTTTTTATTCTCTAACAAGCTTATATGCAGCAGTGCACTGTCACAGAAATTCAGTCTGATTTTTATACGATCTTAAATTTTAGTTAGAAAATTGGTATTAGCTTGAGTGAATGGTATCAGTAGATTCCCCAAAGCCAGCATGGTGAGAATAAAGCTATAGGTAAATAATTAAAGAGTTTGTTTCACATGAGGATACAATTATACTTTTATTAACAATATTTATTTTTCCCCTCTCCTCAATGCGTATAACTTAAAATATGTGAAATATTAAGAAGTAGCAACTATGTGATATTCTATTTTTTAAACAGTATAAATCTAATATTGAGTCAACTTTTTAGCAGGAAAAAGACTGAGATACTGGTAGAATCCATATGTGAAAACAACTTTGATTCCAAATTAAATCTATAATATGATGTTATATAATATTGTACATCAAGATTTGGCATGTAGAAAATACAGTCTCCATCTAAGATACTTTTACTTGATGAATGGAATGTCATATAAAATTAACCAAGAAGGTTCTTTTCTCTCTGATAACAGAAAACAATTTAATGTAATGCTCCTAATATATTATTTCAATTAAAGACAACTTAAGACGTTTCAGAATTACATTTTAGTTCCATTTCATTCAAAACAAAGAGATGAAACTAACTCATGGGCATGTTTTCTTTTATGTGAATCTCATCTGATTATTCTCATAACCATTAACAAACAATCACGTTAAGTAACGGGGTTTTTTCTTTTTGTCCGAAAGGGAAGAAAGTGAAAACAAAGAGAAAATTATGTGATTCATAAACACATTAACATATCTAATCATTAGAGCCAAAATAAGTTGTCTAGATTACATGGACATATCAAAAATTATGTATGATACAATAGACACATATCTTCATACTGTGAGGAAAAGTTTTTACTAAAATACTTCAAATTAGTCTTCAATACCGTGACTTGCTCTTTTTAAAATAATTATGGACCTATATTCTGGCATATGCTATAGCTAAATTTTAAAATGTATATTATATATACAGCATTTCAAATATTAATTTATAAATTGTAGGCAAAAAAGGTTGTTTATAAAGGCTTAAATGTAATTTAAACAACAACCAGATGGAACTAAAAAAAAGGAAACATACATAATATACGTATTATTTTACTGTAGCTATGTTCCATGGAAACTTGATTATGAACTCAGAAATGGTTAAGGCTCTTTAACAAAAATGATCTGGATAGATCTCCTCAAACACCTCTACTCTTTATAGAAGAGAAAACTGAGGCCACAGGGGTTAAAGAAAACGGCAGCTCAAACAGCCAGCCAATGACAAAGCCAGAACTCAAAACTAGGACTATCTCCAAACCACTATCCAGTATTGCCTTGTAATCTATTCCTGTTACTACCTGTGATCTCACACACTTCATGAATTCAGAACACAAATGCATACTGGGAAGGAAAAATGAAAACCGTGATAGTGTATCCTAATAAATACTTAAATAAAATAACCAGCAAAGCCATTTGCTGAATTCAAGCAAAATGATATAACTTACAGCTGACTGAAACCAAGAAAAAGCCACAAATCAATTGTAACTGTTTTGTTTAGTGCTAAAAACTCAAACTGCAGTGATTATAAAACACATTAGTGCTCCTCAATTAGCAGCCAAACATTTGTTTCAATAATTCACAAGAAATGACTTACACAAAGTCTGTTAGAGTGTTGTCAAGAAAGCCTCTGAAGGACCAACAAAACCAGGCGCCACAGTATATTGATGTCAAAAGTGGGCCAGGAAGCATGATTAACCTCTGAGATGCTTCAGCTGATGTACTTACTCCATTAATGCTAATGGAGATGCTCCCACTTAAACGGCGCTATCCCTTTATCAAAGGAATGCCTCTCAGGTTTAAAGTCTTTAATTGTTTATCCTCCCTGTTTGCCCTTGAGCTTATTATTTCATGCTCTTATACCAATGAAAAGGAATAAAATTAAAATAACTGGAGCACACAGAAAGTGGAAGTAATGTACCAAAGCAAACCACAAGATAAAGGGAAAAGTTAATAGAAGAGAACTAGGAAAAAAACTCCGGAAAGAGGGGAAAAACAGAGTAGTATATTTCAGAGTTAAAGGCTAATATTACAGAAAGAGTTAATGATGCTTCTCACCAAAAACAAACACAAAAACAAAAACTTAGGACTATTGGTTGGGTCTTCTTATCAGTGGACAAAAAATTAAACCCAAAATTTAACAGTCATCAAATCTGTACTTTGTATAGTAAGTAACATGACAGTACTATCTATTATAGCTCATTAACTTTCAAAATAAGGTCTAAGGCAGGGTGTGAGAGAGGGGTGATGGAAGCTTTCTGCATTAGTAAAGACCTTTGCCTTTAGAAGAAATTTGTCTCCATGTTAGAGTCATATCAGCAACCACTAGTGTCCTCACAATCTGAAGAATATTACAAGAATATTCACATAACTAATCTGTACTGTAAAGTGCTGAACAGAAGACTATAACGAATGTGTCAGATAATCTACTGTGACCAAAAATTCAAATGAGCATGGTTCTTATTCTGTTCTGTTGCAGACAGATTTGCCAAAGGGTCACTAGTCATCTTTAACCTTTCTCAGGCCATATCAGTTGTCCTCCCTATCCATTAGGACTAATGGTGCTGCTTTCACAAAAGCTGTTAGTTGTCATTAAGAAGTTATCAGATAACAGGAGAAAACAGAGGCATTTTTATTAAATCAATTTACAACGCTGGGGTTAAAACACATTAAAAGGAAAAATCAAATAGAGCAGTTATAAGGTAACTAGAATATATGGACCAAGATATAATAAATATTTCAAAATAATCCAATTTGAACAATTTCAATATTAAACTTCTTCCTTTAACACGAACTCAGAGAATTTTTCACTATTATATTCTTTATAAGGAAAGCCAAATTATTTGGAAAGATGAATTTTAAGTGCTATTTGAAAATCCAGGAAAAAAAAAGATTATTTCCTCTAAGGAGATACAAACACATATACAATTAATGTAATTTATACTTACAATTGTAATGTAAGACATAAAAGAGAATTAAAAATTTAATAATTAATCCTTCTATATAACAAAGTGGTTAACCTATATGAAGCCACATGAGCTGTCGTCAGAGAGAGAACAATATTAATGATTACTCTGTCAAAGGAAGTGTAGCATTCTTTTTTTCTTTCCAAATTCATTATTTCATTTATTCCATTATTGAATTCATTTATTGACTGCTACATATTGGGTTTACAGAAATGAACAAAATATAGTCCCTGACCTCAAGGAATTCACAATCTAGTGGGAGAGACTAATAAATTGACAATCATAAACAGTTATACACACACACATATGTTACCAAACCAAGTTCATCTTGCCCAACACACAGCAAGCCAAAAAGCTGAGACATCGAGGTGTGTAGCAAAGAGAAGTTTTCTTCACAATATAGCCAAGCAAGAAGACAGGAGAACAAATCTCAAATGCACCTCCCTGAAGGCAAGGGGCTCAGGGTATTTATGTGATTAAGAATAAAGAAGCAGGGTGGTCTGAGGTGTGGGGAGTGTGGGAAGCGTGGGGGGAAATGATTGGGAAAAAATGTACAGGCATAACGAAGCTACAGGTCTCTGCACGTTCAAAAGGTCATGGAGCAGACCCTTGCACAGGCCCAGGTGAAGGGTAGGTGGCCCCATCCAGACTTTTTTTCTTTTTCAATAGAAGTGTTTCTTTCATTTTTTTTTAACTTTATTTTTTTTATACAGCTGGTTCTTATTAGTTATCTATTTTATACATATTAGTGTATACATGTCAATCCCAATCTCCCAATTCACATCACCACCTCCCCACCCCCACTATCCCCGCCTGGTGTCCATACGTTTTTTCTCTACATCTGTGTCTCTATTTCTGCCTTGCAAACTGGTTCATTTGTACCATTTTTCTAGATTCCACATATATGCATTAATATACGATATTTGTTTTTCTCTTTCTGACTTACTTCACTCTGTATGACAGTCTCTAGATCCATCCACGTCTCTACAAATGACCCAATTTCGTTCCTTTTTATGGCTGAGTAATATTCCATTGTATATATGTACCACATCTTCTTTATCCATTCGTCTGTCGATGGGCATTTAGGTTGCTTCCATGACCTGGCTATTGTAAATAGTGCTGCAGTGAACATTGGGGTGCATGTGTCTTTTTGAATTATGGTTTTCTCTGGGTATATGCCCAGTAGTGGGATTGCGGGGTCATATGGTAATTCTATTTTTAGTTTTTGAAGGAAACTCCATACTGTTCTCCATAGTGGCTGTATCAATTTACATTCCCACCAACAGTGCAAGAGGGTTCCCTTTTCTCCACACCCTCTCCAGCATTTGTTGTTTGTAGATTTTCTGATGATGCCCATTCTAACCGGTGAGAGGTGATACCTCATTGTAGTTCTGATTTGCATTTCTCTAATAATTAGTGATGTTGAGCAGCTTTTCAAGTGCCTCTTGGCTGTCTGTATGTATTCTTTGGAGAAATGTCTATTTAGGTCTTCTGCCCATTTTTTGATTGGGTTGTTTGTTTTTTTAATATTGAGCTGCATAAGCTGTTTACATATTTTAGAGATTAATCCTTTGTCTACTGATTCATTTGCAAATATTTTCTCACATTCTGAGGGTTGTTTTTTCATATTGTTTATAGTTTCCTTTGCTGTGCAAAAACTTTTAAGTTTCATTAGGTCTGTTTGTCCATTTCCATTGTTTATTTTTGTTTTTATTTCCATTACTCGAGGCAGTGGGTCAAAAAAGATCTTCCTGTGATTTATGTCAGAGTGTTCTTCCTATGTTTTCCTCTAAGAGTTTTATAGTGTCCGGTCTTACATTTAGGTCTTTAATCCATTTGGAGTTTATTTTTGTGTATGGTGTTAGGTTAGTGTTCCAATTTCATTCTTTTACATGTAGCTGTCCAGTTTTCCCAGCACCACTTATTGAAGAGACTGTCTTTTCTCTACTGTATATCCTTGCCTCCTTTACTGAAGATAAGGTGACCATACGTGCGTGGGTTTATCTCTGGGCTTTCTATCCTGTTCCATCGATCTGTATTTATGTTTTTATGCCAGTAACATATTGTCTTGCTTACTGTGGCTTTGTAGTATAGTCTGAAGTCAGGGAGTCTGATTCCTCCAGCTCCACTTTTTTCCCTCAAAATTGCTTTGGCTATTCGGGGTCTTTTGTGTCTCCATACAAATTTTAAGATTTTTTGTTCTAGTTCTGTAAAAAATGCCATTGGTAATTTGATAGGGATTGCACTGACTCCGTAGATTGCTTTGGGTAGAACAGTCATTTTCACAATATTGATTCTTCCAATCCAAGAACATGGTATATCTCTCCATCTGTTTGTATCATCTTTGATTTCTTTCACCAGTGCCTTATAGTTTTCTGAGTACAGGTCTTTTACCTCCTTAGGTAGGTTTATTCCTAGGTTATTTTATTCTTTTTGTTGCAATGGTGAATGGGATTGTTTCCTTAATTTCTCTTTCTGATCTTTCATTGTCAGTGTATAGGAATGCAAGAGGTCTCTGTGCATTAATTCTGTATCCTGCAACTTTACCAAATTCATTGATTAGCTCTAGTAGTTTTCTGCTGGCATCTTTAGGATTTTCTATGTATAGTATCATGTCATCTGCAAACAGTGACAGTTTTACTTCTTCTTTTCCAATTTGTAGTCCTTTTATTTCTTTTTCTTCTCTAATTGCCATGGCTAGGACTTCCAAAACTATGTTGAATAATAGTGGCAAGAGTGGACATCCTTGTCTTGTTCCTGATCTTAGAGGAAATGCTTTCAGTTTTTCACCATTGAGAATAATGTCTGCTGTGGGTTTGTCATACATGGCCTTTATTATGTTGAGGTAGGTTCTCTCTGTGCCCACTTTCTGGAGAGTTTTTATCATAAACAGGTGTTGAACTTTGTCAAAAGCTTTTTCTGCATCTATTGAGATGATCGTATGGCTTTCATTCTTCAATTTGTTAATATGGTGTATCACACTGATTAATTTGAATATATTGAAGAATCCTTGCATCCCTGGGATAAATCCCACTTGACCATGGTGTATGATCCTTTTAATGTGTTGTTGGATTCTGTTTGCTAGTATTTTGTTGAGGATTTTTGCATCTATATTCATCAGTGATATTGGTCTGTAATTTTTTTTGTAGTATCTTTTTCTGGTTTTGGTATCAGGGTGATGGTGGCCTAGTAGAATGAGTTTGGGAGTGTTTTAATAAATGTTTCAAAATAATCCAATTGAACAATTTCAATATTAAACTTCTTCCTTCAACACGACCTCAGAGAGTTTTTCATTTTTATATTCTTTATAAGGAAAGCCAAATTATTTGGAAAGATGAATTTTAAGTGCTATTTGAAAATCCAGGGGGTGGGGCAAAAAAGATTATTTCCTTGAAGGAGATCCAAGCACATATACAATTAATATAATTTATACTTACAATTGTAATGTGAGACATAAAAAAGAATTAAAAATTTAATAATTAATCCTTCTACATAACAAAGTGGTTTACCTATATGAAGCCACATGAGAAGCAGTTGTCAGAGAGAGAAAAATATTAATGATTACTCTGTCAAAGAAAGTGTAGTATTCTCTTACGGAGCACATACTACATGGCTTTTTAAATATTCTCCATGTTATATATCTCATGGTAATATATCATATTACCTAGAAATTATTAAAATGGTAAGAAATAATAGGAAGAAATTTTATTTTCTATTTTCAATAATGACAGGCTAGGTAAATCAGATCAATCCTACCAATGAAAACAAGTAGGAAAACCGGGGAGTTTATTTTTCTTTAATTCTGCTTGAAGTTACTGAATATTTAACAAAATAGTGATGAGTTACTAGGTCCAAATCCAAGAGGACAAGGAAATCCAGACATGTGAGCTGGTATTTAGGCCTAGATGCACTGGATGATTCTAGAGGGGTCTTCTAAGAGACTGAGTAGTGCTTTTGATAGACTTGTGGAACTAGGCAGTCATGTTCAAGGGGGTCTACTTTCCCTGCATGCTTTGGGTTGAAACATAAAGGGACATACAATAGAAATAAGAGTGAACCTGTAGTAATCAGGATTTTACAGCTATTTCAGGTGACCTTTATTTAAATAATTTAAGTAATCTCAATCTGTGAAATTGGATTAAGATGATCCAAGCCTAGAGTGTCACAGAACTCTGGTATCATCTCAAACTCAAATCTGTTTCTACAAATCTTTTTTAAAAATTCTAGCAAACAAGGAGTCAAGACATCATAAATGAGAACTAACAGTAAACAACAAAAACACAACTAAAAGGGAGCCAGATATTGAAATGATCAGAAACAGACCATGTTTACTATGTTTAAATAGTTTGGCAATTTGAGAAAAACTGAATTCTAGAGAACCAGAAGCTATCACTATTTACTAAAATGTTTTATCAATGTATATATGTTCAATTTTATCAAACGCTTTTGGTGCATATATTGAGATAATTTGTATCATTTTCTCCTTTATTCTGCTAATGTGGCAAATTACACTCACTGATTTTTTTTTAATTAATTAATTTATTTATTTTTGGCTATGTTGGGTCTTCGTTTCTGTGCGAGGGCGTTCTCTAGTTGCGGCAAGTGGGGGCCACTCTTCATCGCGGTGCGCGGGCCTCTCACTATCGTGGCCTCTCTTGTTGTAGAGCACAGGCTCCAGCCGCGCAGGCTCAGTAGTTGTGGCTCACAGGCCTAGCTGCTCCGCAGCATGTGGGATCTTCCCAGACCAGGGCTCGAACCCGTGTCCCCTGCATTAGCAGGCAGATTCTCAACCACTGCGCCACCAGGGAAGCCCTACACTCACTGATTTTGAGTAGTAAACCAGCCTTAACTGTGGAATTATCCCAAATGGATTATGACACATTACCCCTCTGTGTATTTTTTTTTTCTTCTAGTATTTTGTTTAGGATTTTTCGTATCTATGTTAATGAGTAAGACAGGACTCTAGCTTTCCTTTTTCATAATGCTCTTGTTAAGTTTCAATATCAAGGTGGTCTTAAATCATGAAACAAGATGAGGCATAACCTGACCTTTTTATTCTATAGAAGAGACTTCTTAATATTGCCATTGTTTATTCTTTTTTTTAACTGAATCATAGTTGATTTACAAGATTGTGTTAGTTTCAGGTGTACGGCAAAGTGGTTCAGCTACATATTTTTTTCAGACTATTTTCCATTATAGGTTATTACAAGATATTGAATATAGTTCCCTGTGCTATACAGTAAATCCTTATTGTTTATCTATGCCATTGTTTATTCGTAAACATTAGATAGAATTCTCTGGAGAAGGTATCTAGATCTGAAGCTATCTTTGTGAGATTTTTCTTTCCTTAGCAAAGTTTTATATCCACTTAGACAACAAAGTACAGGAATTATAAGTGTACACCATGATAAATTTTCACAAGTGAACATGCTAATATAATAGGAGTGTAATCTATAATATAACAGCAAAAATTATAAAATAATATATTTATAACTACACTACTTAATTATGGAAGTCATTTTTATGTTCTTATCATGGAAAACTGGAGCTACTTATATCTCAGAAGGTTAATTTACCCACAAAGTTTCTAATGTCAAATAACTTACTAGGAGAAATTATATTTGGGGGGGAAATCATGCTAACTTTCCAATCTTTCCCATATAAAACAGCCACACCTTGAATGTGAAATGAAGGATTATTCTAGATCTGATAAGATTTTAGGAAAACTATTTGACAGCATTTGCAAAGAAATCTCAAAATATTCATGCTCTCTAACTCAGGAATCCATAGGCACACAGAAGAAGATTATATAAATATAAGAAAAATGTTTTCAAAAGTATTTTGTGACATTTAAGTTAAATATAAGTTAAAAGAGCAGAGTATAATACAGGATTGGACATGTTAAGACTAGCCAGAAACGGGTGACTTCGACATTCATGGCTATATTTTTCCTTCATTTTATAAATTTATAAGCAAGAACATGAATAAGCACTAAAATCAGGCTAAAGTCGTTAAACAAAAATTAAACATTAATCACTTTATTCAGGAGTTAATGGCAGAATCTTATCTATTGCCAGAGGTAATAATGAATTGCAATCAACACCAATTCCACTGGTGACCAATGGCCTATTAAGGTGTCATCAGCATAATTTCTTAGAGCTTAAATGTGGAAGACGAGTATGTCCCTCACAGTTCACAGTATTGTGGTGCAGAAACGTGGCAAGTCTGGACTTGCTTTTTTGAAAGCATATTAAGTCTAGCCTCATTCCAGCAAGTCTACTTTCATCTAACAGTTAAACAGCTAAACAGTTACTGAATGATGCAGGTCACTTTCCTTTTATGTAG
Organism: Eschrichtius robustus; assembly: GCF_028021215.1. Lineage (NCBI taxonomy): Eukaryota > Metazoa > Chordata > Mammalia > Artiodactyla > Eschrichtiidae > Eschrichtius > Eschrichtius robustus. Next base: position 43,795,626 of record NC_090843.1, read on the forward strand.
GCACACAAACACACAATTATAGCAAAGAAGAGCTGAAAAGTTATTCTCTGTCACATAACTGAAAATTATTCAGAACGACAATACAATGAGCTATCCTGATGAAAGTGTGTGACACAGATAAGTTGGACAGGAATCTAATACTTGAGGACTAGATCTCATTGGTAGATTTTGTAGATCTATTATAAATTAGCTAAATAACACTGATGCTGCCTAATTACTCTGCTTCAGATTTCTCTTCACTGAAATAACCATAATTTTTTCATACAGAGGAGAAAAGTAAGCCATTCTTATAAAGATTCTGAAATCTAAAATATATGGGGCTGTAAGCAAAAAGCCATTCAATAATTCCCTTTGAGTGAAAAATATGTAATGCTTCTCTCATCAAACCACATCATGTAAGCATTTGTGATCAGTCTTGAAGTATTTTTGTATTTGTTTTACATAAAACAGTGTGACCTTTGATTCCCTCCCTGTGGTTTGTTTTAAACTGTTGTTCTTTTCTGAACAGTTGTGCTTTCTATTACATGCTGTCATTTAGTTTCACTATGTCATCCCTATTATTAGAATTGTTTTGTTGTATACTTGACAATTCAAAAGAATGGTGATTATAAGGATACCTTATAATCAGCATAAAGTTTACAAGCCATCATCATAATTAACCCTCGCACATACACAAAAAGAACTCACTTGACAAACATGCAGGGGGCAGCTCTGTGACATTAAAGAATCTTTGAATGTGCCAGGGATTTCACTCAAGTTTTGTTAAGGAATAATATTTTTTTTTATGTCAAGAAGATTCATAAATGTTCAAAAATGCAAAGGGATGTCAGTATAGGTAGAATGATGCAAATCACACTCACACTCACACACACACAAAAATCCAGAAGTTACTACTTAAAACATGTAAAGCTTCTTTCCAAAGTAATTAGATTACAGACTTTGACCTAGCTAACAGACTTAAATATTTTAAATTGGATAAATACAAACCTTATAATCATTACAATAAAATATAAAGTATGATTTAGGAACCTTAAGAGATTAAATACCAAATCATTTAGTCACCAGTTCTCTTGAGTGACAAAATAATTCTGACTTACTTAAGTTTGTTCGACCTTTGCAAATGAAAAGGCAAGGGACAATCTCAATGCAATTCAGGAGAGAAACGTGATAATTACTCTGCAAAATCGCACCTCCTAGAGACTACTGGATACTCACTTTAGCAGCACTAATGACTGTGGCAGTATAAGACTGAATGTTGTCCCCACAGGCTCCACCACGGGACTGATGACATCGAATCAACTGGAAAGAGAGAGAATGACCAGAAAGTTATTTCTATTAAACTGTTTAACTCTACAGGCTCTTAAGATAGAGCTTATTTACCATGCAGAATGATGGTGGTGGGTGGGAATGTTTGCATGAGTGTTTTCCAGACAAACAGCTAAAAGCCCTGCTGAGACACTTTTACCCCTTTTTATAATCTACTGGTGCCACTCAAGCAGTTTCATCCTCAAATACGATTTTTAATTACAAGATGAATAGCCTTTAAGAATTCATAAACTCTGAAATGGTAGGATTTGAGATCTGGCAGGCTTTCCACAAATAAATTTTAGAAACATAATCAAAGGACTTAGCCATGACTTCCTAACGTTAAATATTTAACATGCTAACAAATTGGAGGTTTTGTCCTCTTAATTCCTACATAAAGATTGTAAAAGGAAACTTTAAAAAATAGACAAAAGAATGTGCAGTATTTCCATTTTCAATTGTGTTTGTCAGAAAGTGGCACAAATTATGCATAAATCAACTATGACACATAATAGCTGTCCACTTCAGAGGGCTCACCAGTTTTAACATTAGAATGAAAAAGACATGCCCTTATTCACAAATAAATAAATCAAACTGCCAATTTCCAAAGTGAATCACTAGTTTGACATGCATGATTCTCTCATGTGCTGAGCAATTAACCAAGACTAAATTCTCCACTCCTCCTACACTTCCTAAATTTAGTTTAAAGAAAAAATAGAAAGAAAAAGAAAGAAAAGAAGAAAGAAAGAGAAAGAACGAAAGGGAAATATAAAAATCATTAGCCAGATTTTTACACTTAAAAGGCAATAGTAGGGCTTCCCTGGTGGCGCAGTGGTTGAGAATCTGCCTGCTAATGCAGGGCACACGGGTTTGAGCCCTGGTCTGGGAGGATCCCACATGCCGCGGAGCAACTGGGCCCGTGAGCCACAACTACTGAGCCTGCGCGTCTGGAGCCTGTGCTCCACAACAAGAGAGGCCCCGATAGTGAGAGGCCCGCGCACCGCGATGAAGAGTGTCTCCCACTTGCCGCAACTAGAGAAAGCCTTCGCACAGAAACGAAGACCCAACACAGCCAAAAATAAATAAATTAAAAAAAAAAAAAAAAGGCAATAGTAGACTATTAGAACAGCTGCACATTGTGATATGAATTATTAAAAGCGTTCAGAATTCAGAACAAATCTTCCTCTCCCGAAATATAAAAACAAAAAAAAATGCTCTATATAATTTAAAACCAGGTCACTTGATAAAGATTAATATGTGAACCTTTTATTCTTTTATTTTAAAATCAAACTTTTCTTCATCACTGATTTGTATTTTTTTTTAAAAATCCCTTAAGACAACAGTGCTGTGGAATTTTCCAAATCGCAGGTGCCTGGCAAATGTAGTTTCACACAAGGGAAAAGAGGGAGCTTGAAAAGTGATCATTTTAGCTAATGAAAAGAATCTCTCTCACTTATTCACCCAGTCACTCATACATTCATTCACAAATACACATTTGAAGAATTATGAAAATTATCCCCTCTGCTGCCTCCTGCAGCATGTGCAAGGAAAGACATATCTTAGAAACACTACCATCTTTTCCCTGCTTCAGGTAATTAAAATAATCAAGGAAAACAAGCAATACTATCACCTTTTCAATTCATCTAAATCTGAGTCAGCATTTCTACATAAACATAACTAAGCCAGAAATTTGTTTAAAACTTAGACTCATTACAAAAGTTATATTTGCATCTCAGTACATCAAAATAAAAGATAAACCAGAAATTTCCGTAGTGCAAAAATCTATCATGCCCAAATCCCAGGAAATATTGGTAAGTGAAAAAAAGCAACGTATAAAAGACCATGTATATAATGTTATCTTTGGGGAAATAAAGGGAAATATAAATATATATATAACATATGAGAAAATATATAAGCATATAAATAAAGACAAATGTATACAATTATGTATCAAATGAAAACTGTAACAATGAAGGAAGGCAGAAAAAGAGGGATACAGGACAAACTAACTAAAATAACCTATGAACACAGTATTTGATTGCATACCTTCAGTTTTGGGCAGTAATGAAAGCAGAGAAAATTGCAAGAAAATCCTGAACTCTTTGTAGTTGGTTTGATTTTTGCAGAGGTATGAGCAAGCAACTCTGTAATTACTTTTTGGCATTATAGGATTGAAGAAATGAACAAAACGTGCTGATGGCATGGTCTCCTATCCAAAACAAAGGACATACAAATAGGAAATGGGGGACAAAAAGAGAGAATCCTGTGGAAATACCAATGTGAACTCTTCATTTCCAAAATATACATGTGTATATGGGTATACATGGGTGCACAAATATGCATATATGTATATTTGCTTCTTTATGTGTATAATAAGAAGTGTGTGTGGATATATAACATGCATATTTCTGAAGTTTGTCCACTGAAAGAGTCTAGAAGCAAAAATACGTCAGTAACAATGAACACATCTACTGGACAAAAGCTTAGTAACTAATACCATTGCCCATTAAAAAGAAACAGTAAAATCAGAAGAAGATGATTCCAGGGCTGAGACAAGGCAAGTACAAGATGGACCTGGACATATTCTTATGATAGCAAGTAAGGAAATTTTTTTTTTTAAATTTTGATGAAGCCACAACACAATGTCACAAGAAGCAGACTAAAGGGGCTCTCATCGGTCAACTCTGGCATAATTTGAAAACCAAAATAGTTAAAGACAGAAAAAAATTTAAAACTACTTAAAAAATAGGAATCGTTAACACCTATCAAAACTATAGATACAGGAAGATTTAAAAAGAAGGGAAAGTTCTTGATTATGATAGAAAGCCAAATGCCTACAGGTAAATGTGTAGTGTGAAGTGGAAAACCATTAATATGCAATCCTCATAGTAAAGACTGGTTCAGGCAGGAATCATCAATGGATGCTAAAATTAGGTAGGCTAAGATTTCGATGAAACGCAGGATATAAGCATGCTCTTTCCAAATTATTAGTTACAAGAGGAAAAGATGGTGCTTATTCAGTACAGAAACTGGACAAGACCTCGACAAAATTAGCATCACCAACAAAGGACAGACATATACCATGTGCCTCTAGATGTGACACCGTGGGAAGTCCAGAACAGCACTCATACAATACTGCAGTATTCCAGACAGAAATACGTAACCCGAATATAATCAAGAGAAAACATCAAAACACTGAAAATAAAAAGCATTCTATTAAAAAGAAAAAGGGGTAGATGTAGGGGGCTATAGTCTTCAAAATTACCAATCCTGTAAAAGATAAAGAAAGAAAGGGACACTCCTACAAGATATAATACCTGATCCTAGACTGGATCTGCACTATAGGAAAAAATTTTCTACAAATGATATGATAGGATTAATTGAAAAAATTGGAACATGGATGCTATAATAGATAAAAGTAGCTTATCAATATTAAATTGGCAGACTTCCCTGGTGGCGCAGTGGTTAAGAATCTGCCTGCCAATGCAGGGGACATGGGTTTGAGCCCTGGTCCGGGAAGATCTCACATGCCGCGGAGCAACTAAGCCCATGCGCCACAACTACTGAGCCTGCACTCTAGAGCTCGCGAGCCACAACTACTGAGCCCACATGCCACAACTACTGAAGCCCACGTGCCTAGAGCCTGTGCTCTGCAACAAGAGAAGCCACTGCAATGAGAAGCCCGCGCACTGCAACGAAGAGTAGTCCCCGCTCACAACTAGAGAAAGCCCGCACGCAGCAACGAAGACCCAACACAGTCAAAAATAAAATAAATAAAATAAATAAATTTTTTAAAAATTAAATTGGCTGATAACTTAAGTATTCTGGGGTAATGTGATATACGCAACTTACTCTGAGATTGTTCAGAGGTCAACCTGAGTAAAGAGTACATGGGTGTACTTTATAACATTTGTACTCTATTCTTGCAAGTTTTCTGCAAGTCTTCCAAATTAAAAGTACACTTAAAAATAGGCACTGAAAAACAAACCCAATCAAGATAATATGGCCTCTTGGTTAAAACTGTAGTCAAAGAGCATTTTCACTGAAAGAGATTGTTGCTCCAAAATTTAATTTCTACAGTTCCACACTCAGCCCAAATGCTACTACAATCAGAAACTGTTAATAAATACTAGCTCTTACGTAAATACCATGGAAACACATTTATCTGGAAATATTTCTTCCAAAGGATGGTACAACCATCTGATTAGTAAACTCCTTGTGAATGCCACTACACGTCCTGGTCTCTGTATATAACACTAGATATTACTGACACGTATCTCTACAAAGGCAAAGGCAAGACAAAGGCAAGACAACTGGCACACTTTGATGCTATGCATCTATGAAGGAAGTTTTTTCCATAAGAAAATAATATGTAACTATTTGCATAATACCTACAATTCTAAATGAGTAGTTTCCCACACTTGACAATAAATCTGCAAGAGCCAAGGGACAATGTATATATCTTCCTCTTGGAAGTCTTGGATGTCTCTGGCACTCAAAGAAATTTCCTACAGATGTAATCATTAGAAGATACCATGATGTCAGCACACTGAATTGTATGCCTCTTGTCTTATTTGAAAAGAATGAATTTGAAAAGTGATATACTGGATAATCAAGAGAAAGAAGAGGGTAGAGTATAAATACAGCATTCACTAAAATGCAAAATACCTATATGTAGCGGACAGAATTTTGGAAAAAGCATCAAGGGATTCATCCAGAAAAATAAATTTCTCCAGTAGTTTCTTGATTTTGTGAATTCCAGAGGCTAGAGATATACTGTGGTTTCACCAAATAATTGTTGTACTTACCATATCCAGACTTGTGTCAAGAACTCTTCAATATATATTATTTCATATTATTCTCAATATACAGTAACCATAGAAACAAGCAAAACTGGAACAAAAAAATGATCATCTTCTTTGAAGTCTGTAATATTTTTTTAGATTTCGTTCTATATTCATATGCAGGTCACTAAATGGCATAAAAAGGGATTTGCCCTTTGCTTTCAACTAGACATAAAAAAAGTTTCAATGTATAAATATAATATCTTCATTTACTATGATGACCTTAAGAGATAAGTGAGATTGATAAATAACAACAAATGGCAGTACCCTTGTTTAGATTTAAATGTACACATATAGTTGAAGTCCATTCAATTATTCTATGCCTCAGGTTCCCAACCTACTACTAAAGACAGAAGTCATTCCTGCCTCCTGATTTCTAGCTCCACAGAAACTCCTGTGATGATATCAATGCTGTGATTTAAAGTTAATGGAGTAAAGTTCTCTATATAAAACTAAGCCTAGAAAAGTAAGGCTGAGTCCAAATACTGATCCTGAGCAATAAGATCAGACAACTGGGTGCCCAATTAAAACAAAAACCAAACCAGAGAAAACAAACTAGTAAGTTAAACATTCATTATTGGTTGTTAATTACCTTTGGAAAACTCTTCAACACTTGCTCCATTACAAATATTCCAACACAGGCCCCGCTTACCTTGTTTTCTGCATAAGCAAGCCAGCGGCTCCCAAGAGCAATAGGATTCATGTTGGGCCCGGGACAAGGGTAGCAGCCTGAAAATTTTCAAATGGCAATGTAAGAAATTTAATAATTTCTGTTGGTGCATCATATTTTGATGCCATAAAAACAGAATAATCAAATGCTTTTATTTTTTCAAGTCTCACATAAAATTCCCATAACCTAGTCATTATTTTAATAGCTAAAAGAGGTTCATTTTTTTCTCCTCTACAGTTTCCTTTGGGTTTTGACTCTGTTCCAATAAGAAATAAATCTGGGAAGAACTGGTATTCACTTTTTGCAAAAATTGGGCATTTTATACAGTTATTCCTGGAACAAGAGAGAGAAGCCAAGAAGAATCATTTAAAGATCATAAGCCTACAATTTCATAAGTCTAGCAAAAATGTTTAGAGAAGAAAGAGAAAGGATACAATTGGCTCAGGAATTTAAGGGCAAAGATAAGAAAGACATAACCCTAAAATAAAATGACAATAATAGGGGCGGGGTAGAACAAGTAACTTAGGTGTGGAGCTAATGGGGAGAAGTAATCCACAAAGGGTGCATCACGAGATGTTGGGGAACTAATTTACATAATCCTATGCATTTACATTAAGCATTCAATTTCATTCTTCTTACTTTCAGCCCAGCCAAAAACAAACTAGTAGGTAGGATTATTTTGTGGTTCTCCGATTTCAAAAAAAAAAATCACACATTCCTGAAAGTGGTCACCAACACCATGGAAACACCAATGCCATCTTCCTGAACTACACTAAACAAGACACAACACAATTCAGTCAAGTAAGTGATATCTGTCATCCGTGAGGGTCTCATCTCCCCTTCTGACTATACCAATAAGGTCTCTGAGTATAATGTCCTCATCTGTCAGCTACACAAAATAATATTCCAGTGTTTCACAAAACTGCTTTTAAGGGACTCCTCAAAGGAGACTGCAGAATCAAAGAACACAAAAAGCCTAGCCTAAAGAATTCCTTGTTTATCATTCCACAAGTATCTGGTTAATATTTTCACAAATGTTTTTCCCTAAAATGTACACTGGAGGGTCAAACTGAGGTTATCTATTTCATAGTTTAGGTCTCAATTTGGAATCTAAACTTATACAAGACAGGTTTTTATAAAAATAACCTTTTCTTCCCATGACAAAAAACAAAACAAAACAACAACAAAAAAAAACAGCCAAATTGCATGAAACACATGAGCGTAACAGGAAAAAATAGCATAATCAGAATAGCATGAACAGCACACCTGAAAATACCTTACCCAGCAGAAAGTCTCAGTCTAGTACTGATCCTAACAGGAATAGAGTTATCAATGCATGAATAATTAACTACTTTGACAAGTACTGCCAACAATAAAAATAATTTATATGTTCTGTAATATATTTATTTATCTTTTTGCTTCTTTATTTTCTGTCTTCCTTCCACTTGATTAAGGTCAAGTGTTTGTGTCTTTTGTTCACAGCTGAATCTATACTGCTTAGAATAATACCTGAAAAATAGCTTAATAAATGTTTGAATAAATTAAACAATGCACCTAAATTAATCAAAGCATATGTATAAGACACACTTGCAAAAAAAAAAAAAAGTCATCTACAGAAGAAAAATTTTCAAATATTTTTCAAATATTGTGCTTGCGTATTCTTTAGGTTAGGCTTTTTGTGTTCATTTTAAAGCCATTTTTTAACAGAAATCTTCCTTAATTGTACATACATGCTTGCCTGAATTCAGAAAGCCTTTTGAGTAGCAATCGTGGTGATTCTGAAATGGTAATGCCGTTGTGTTCACAGCCACTAGAGAAGCGCAAGTCGCTGTTGCTTTTGTTACTGCTAGTTTTCATTTCAGCTCCTTCAACTCCATCTATTTTGAGTTTTCTTTTTTCTTTTTTTTTGGCCACACTGAGCAACCTGTGGGATCTTGGTTCCCTGACCAGGAACTGAACCCGGGCCCTCGGCACGGAGTCCTAACCACTAGACCGCCAGGGAATTCCCTGAGTGTTCATTTTTAAAGAAGATGAAGAAGATAATAATCCGAAGAGAAAATCCATTTGTCATACAAAATATAAGATATAAGTTTTCTAATGTTTCGCTCATTGTTTAAAAACTTTTTTTGTATTTCAGGGTTTAAAGTGGTGTGTTTGGAATGTTTGGATTTCTGGAAAATCAGCTTCTGGGTAACTGTGAGGTTACTATAATCACTGAAGGCATATTATGGACACATATTATGGACATATATGTAGAAAAAAAGGTCCACTAATATAATACAAAGACAACACACTCTAATATATATATCACACAATATTTACATAATAGATTTCATTATTACACCCACACCTAATTCACACCAAAATGTACTTTTATATAAGTGTATATACATAGTCCATATATACTTTCAGAACTGGAGAAATGAGCATAAACACTGTCTATAAGAAAATTTCCCCTTTTAAAATGTCATGAAAAAAAGAACCAAATAAAAAACAGAAATAAATACCTGTGAATTGTGGCATTACATTAGAGGCAGCTAATCTCCTGAACTTTAAAGTCAACATAATCTAACTCAACCAATTCCGATAACCATTTTGCCTCAACAGATCCTAATAAGTATACTTGCCTTCCAAATACTAAAGGATACTAAGAAAAAATGTGGTTTACAATTCTTCATTTCACTTTTTGAGTCAATGTTTTTAGAAAGCCAGTGGACCTCAAGAATTATAGTGTATTGGAATGAAAGCAAATTGTTTTTCTGCTCTCCAAAAAACATTTTACAGCTGGAATCAGCAGACCATCAGCCTCTCAGCACTATCCCAACTTTATAAGCATGACTCCTTTAAAGATTAACCATTGCCTCCAGCTAAACTCTGAAAACAAGTGAAGAAAAAAGAAACAAAAAACAACAAAAAAAACACAACCCAAACCTCTATAATACTGGGACTAATTCTAACAAGTTTACAATGTTTGTGAACAAAGTAAAAGAGAACTGGATATTTAAAAATATCAGGTTTCCAAATTTAAATAAAGGTAAAATCCACGAATGCTACATGAAGATGATTCCATAACTAAAGGTTCATGAGACTGATGCAATTTTACATGGCATCCTCCCAGAATGTTGGTCCTAGTGGGGAGAAGACCTGAACTTGTTTTGAAAGACAAAGGATTTAACTACTCTCTGTAATACCCTGCCTTATTTTTCTTGAAAAAGACAACTCAAAAGATTTCAGACCTTTTTCGAAAAAACAGATGTCTGCATTTATGGTCAATTGACTTTCAACAACGCTACCAAGACAAGTCAATGGGGAAAGAATAATCCTTTCAACGAATGATGATAGGTCAACTGATATCCGCATGCAAACGAATGAAACTGAACCCTGGCCTCACACTACATACAAAGTCAAAATGAATCAAAGAGTAAAGCTAATGTATTAACCTCTTGGAACAAACCGTGGTAAATCTTCATAACCAGAGGCAATGCTTTCTTAGCTATGACACCAAAAGTACAAGTGATAAAAGAAAAAAATAGATAAATTAAACTTCATCAAAACTAAAATCTTTGTGCTTCAAAGGACACCACCAAGAAAGAGAAAAGACAACTCAGAGAATGGGAATTGGGCAAAACATATATCTGATAACTGACTTGTATCTAAAATATAAACAGAACTAGTATAACTCAATAAAGACAAATAAATCAATGTAAAATTTGACAAAGAAGATAGAAGATGAGCACATGAAAAGATACTCAGCATCATTAGCCATAAGGAAATGCAAATCAAAAAAAAATGGTACTGATGAACCTAGTTGCAGGGCAGGAATAAAGAGGTAGATGTAGAGAATGGACTTGAGGACATGGGGTGGGAGGGCTAAGCTGGGGCGAAGTGAGAGTAGCATTGACATATATACACTACCGAATGTAGAATAGTTGGCTGGTGGGAAGCAGCAGCATGGCACAGGAAGATCAGCTACGTGCTGTGCGATGACCTAGAGGGGTGGGATAGGGAGGATGAGAGGGAGGCTCAAGAGGGAGGGGATATGGGGACATGTGTATGCATATGGCTGACTCGCTTTGCTGTGCAACAGAAGCTAACACAGTATTGTGAAGCAACTATACTCCAATAAAGATCTATTAAAAAAAAGTATAATCAGATACTACTTTGTGAGATAGCAACAGGATGGCTATATAATCTTTTTTTTTTAAAAATAATTAATTAATTTATTTATTTTTGGCTGTGTTGGGTCTTCGTTGCTGTGCAAGGGCTTTCTCCAGTTGCGGCGAGCGGGGGCCACTCTTCATCGCGGTGCGCGGGCCTCTCACTATCGTGGCCTCTCTTGTTGCGGAGCACAGGCTCCAGATGCGCAGGCTCAGTAGTTGTGGTTCACGGGCCTAGTTGCTCCGCGGCATGTGGGATCTTCCCAGACCAGGGCTCGAACCCGTATCCCCTGCATTGGCAGGCAGATTCTCAACCACTGCACCACCAGGGAAGCCCTATATAATCTTATTAACAATCATTGGTGAGAAACTGGAACCCTTGTACACTGCTGGTAGGAATGTAAAATGTGCAGTCACTGCGCCCAACAGCTCTTCAAATAGTTAAGGATAGAATTACCATATGACCCAGTAATTCAACTCCTGGGTACATACCCAAGAGAAACGAAAACATCCACACAAATACTTATATCCAAGAGAATCAAAAATAGATGTCCCCATAAAAACCTTTCATTTATGAAAGCATTATTCATAAAAGCCCCCAAAATGGAAACAAACTAAATGGCAAGCAATAAAAAGAAATGACGTATAATATTCCACTGTCAGGATACACCACAGTTTATCCATTCACACACTGAAGGACACTTTGGTTGCTTCCACTTTTGGCAATGTGAATAAAGCTGCTATAAATATCTGTGTGAAGGCTGTGTGGACATAGTTTTCAACTCCTTTGGTTAAATAACAAGAAGTGAGATTGCTGGATTGTATACTAAGAGTAGGTCTAGTTTTGTAAGAAACTGTCAAATTGTATTCCAAAAGTGGCAGCACCATTTTGCCTTCCCACCAGCAATGAGAGTTCCTGTTGTTCCACAACTCTGACAGCATTGGTGTTCTCAGTGTTCTGGATTTTAGCCGTGTGATGGTTATCTCATTGTTTTAACTTGCATTTCTCTGATGACATATAATGTGGAGTATCATATCATATGCTTATTATTCTTTGTTGAGGTGCCTCTCAGAGTCACTGGCCCATTTTTTCATCAGGTTGTTTATTTTGTTCTTGTTGAATTTTAAGAGTTCTTTGTATATTTTGGATAACAGCCCATTATTAGATTTGTCCTTTTTTTTGGAGTATAGTTGATTTACAATGTTGTGTTAGTTTCACGTGTACAGCAAAGTGAATCAGTTATACATACATATAGCCACTCTTTTTTTAGATTCTTTTCCCATATAGGCCATTACAGAGTATTGAGTAGAGTTCCCTGTTCTACTGCATTGTACAGTAGGTTCTTATTAGTTATCTATTTTATTTTATTTTTAGCTGCATTGGGTCTTGGTTGCTGTTCATGGGCTTCCTCTAGTTGAGGCAAGAGGGGGCTACTCTTCGTTGTGGTGCACGGGCTTCTCACTGCGGTGGCTTCTCTTGTTACGGAACACGGGCTCTAGATGTGCGGGCTTCAGTAGTTGTGGCTCGCAGGCTCTAGAGCGCAAGCTCAGTAGTTGTGGCACATGGGCCCAGCTGCTCCATGGCATGTGGGATCTTCCCAGACCAGGGCTCAAACCCGTGTCCCCTACATTGGCAGGAGGATCCTTAACCACTGCACCACCAGGGAAGTCCTAGTTATCTATTTTATATATAGTAGTGTATATATGTCAATCCCAATCTCCCAATTTATCCCTCCCCACCTTATCCCGTTAACCATAAGTCTGTCTTCTACATCTGTGACTCTACTTCTGTTTTGTAGAGAAGGTAAGTTCATCTGTACCCCTTTTTATAGATTCCACACATAAGCAATATCATATGATATTTGTCTTTCTGTGTGTGACTTACCTCACTTAGTATGATAATCTCCAGGTCCATCCATGTTGCTGCAAATGGTATTATTTTGTTATTTTTTTATGGCTGAGTGATACTCCATTGTATATATGTATCACATCTTCTTTATCCATTCCTCCGTTGACGGGCATTTAGGTTGCTTCCATGTCCTGCCTATTGTAAATACTGCTGCAGTGAACACTGGGGTGCATGTATCTTTTCGAATTATGGTTTTCTCCAGGTATATGCTAGGAGTGGGATTGCTGGGTCATATGGTAGTTCTATTTTTAGTTTTTTAAGGAACCTCCATACTGTTCTCCATAGTGGCTGTACCAGTTTACATTCCCACCAACAGTGTAGGAGGGTTCCCTTTTCTCCACATCCTCTCCAGCATTTATTGTTTGTAGATTTTTTTGATGATGGCCATCGTGACTGGTGTGAGGTGACACCTCATTGTAGTTTTGATTTGCATTTCTCTAATAATTAGCAACGTTGAGCATCTTTTCAAGTGTTTTTTGGCCTTCTGTATGTCTTCTTTGGAGAAATGTCTATTTAGATCTTCCACCCATTTTTTGATTGGTTTGTTTGTTTTTTTGATATTGAGCTGCATGAGCTGTTTGTATATTTTGGAGATTAATCCCTTGTCGGTTGCTTTGTTGGCAAATATTAGGTTTGTCTATTACAAATATTTTCTCTCAGTCTGTGGCCTTTCTTCTCATTTTCTTGACATTGTCTTTTGCAGAGCATAAGTTTTCAATTTTAGTGAAGCCCACTTTATCAGTTATTTCTTTCGTGCCTTTGGTGATGTTATCTAAAAAGGCATCACCATACCCAAAGTCATCTAGGTTTACACTTATGTTATCTTCTATAAATCTTATACTTTATGTATTACATTTAGGCCTGTGATACTTTTTGAGTTAATTTTTGTGAAGGATGTATAGTCTGTGTCTAAATTCAGTTTTATGCCTGTGAACGTCCAGTTGTTCAGTACCATTTGTTAAAGAGACTATCTCTGCTCCATTGTGCTACCTCTGCTTCTTCATCAAAGATTTATTTCTGGGCTCTCTATTCTGTTCCGTTGATCTATTTGTCTATTCTTTTGCCAATGCCACACTGTCTTGATTACTGTAGCTTTATAGTAAATCTTGAAGTTGGGTAACAACATGGAGGAAACATGATATTATTCACTGAAAGAAGCCAATCAGAGAAGGCTACATACTATGATTCCAACTATATGACATTCTAGGAAATGCCATGGTTGCTGGGGGGAACAGGAGGGCAGAGATGAACAGGCAGAGCACAGAGGATTTTTAGGGCAGTGAAAATACTCTATATGATATTACAATGATGGATATATGTAATTATACATTTACCCAAGCCCATTGATGTACAACACCAAGAGGTAATCCTAAGATAAACAATGGACTCTGAGTGATAATTATGTGTCAGTGTAGGTTCATCAAGTGTACAAATGTACTACTCTGGTGAGGGATGCTGATAATTGGGGAGACTATGTATGTGTGGGGCTGGGGGTATATGGGAAATTTCTGTGCCTTCTGATTAATTTTGCTGTGAACCTAAAACTGCTCTAAAAAATATAATCTTCTACTATGTTCAGTGAAAGACACAAGTCACCAAAGACCACACACTGAATGAAGTTCAGAAAGGACTATGAAACCCTCTCCAGAAAGAATAAGCACATAAAATATTAAATATCATTTCAGAGATTTATTTGACCATCTTACTCCTGATTAATGGCCCTCTTAAGGTTCCATGAGCTTTGAATTTAAAACTTGATTTTATTTTTGCTTTTTTTTAATGTATATGAAACAGAGTAATGCCATTCGAAGGCTCAACATGTTCAATGGGTGGGAATTACGTGCAGAAAATATGAAAATCACGTTAGTTCATGGCATACATGTTATTTAGAGTCCACTTTATATTGAACACCTGCCTGGGCTATGAAAACATCACGGCCGCCTAGTCTGTTGTATATAGATGGGAAACCAAAAGAACAGGGTTTTAACTTGAACTGGTCTTAGATGCCACATTAACCTGCCAATCTCTTCTTATCAATGTTACAAGCTTGCTTAGAAACATAAAAAGAAAGGTTCCTCTTCCCAAAATTAAAAATAATTTTGCATTTTAAAGATCCTTTGAATACATGCCTTATTTGTAATTCACCATTAACATAAATGAAAAATACACATTCTAACCCTGAGAAATAACATTAGGATTGTAAGGAATAAATTTTCCTCCTCAAAGTAAAAACAGAAGCCAGTGGAAAGAGTTACTTCTTATACAATCCTTTGGTCTCTCTGGAGACTTCATATCTGCATTTAAACTTAAGCACACTGGAAATGACTGCTAATGACATCTATCAGTCTTGGTCTTTTGTTTTCTTAATCATACGTGGGTTTTGGATTTCCACATCAGACAGCTGCTCAAGGCCACCTTTTCTGTACAGCCAAATACGAAGGTGTCTCCTTTCTCATCATATTGGCTGTGTTCCCTTTCCAGTTCTCTATCAGCTCTCTTTACCTGACCCGTCCACCCTTTGGCACAAATTCCCATGGTGCTTTCTCTGATGGACACAGCTGTCTCTACTTATTTTACAGTCTCATCATTGTATTCATACACAACTTAGGCAATCATGATTGTATTACACAAGAGCTTTTCAAACTCTTTTAGAAATTAAATGCTTGCATGAACAAAACAATATCCTCATTAAGAATCTGTCATTCTACATGGGCTGCCACGAATGCTATTCTCAGTATGCCTATCAGCTCCCCTGTCCTCCAATCCCTATATCCTGTACTTCTCACCGTCCCAGGCAAAACTGGCTTACAAGCATGGAATAACCCAAATTCAGAGAAACACACATAACCTATACCATGCTTCTTTCCACTTGTCAAAAGTTTCAGTCTGTTTAAAGGAATGGGGGTGGGGGGAGGTTGCAAAAATTAGGGAAAAATAAGCTTATTTAAAGTTAGGAAATGGCTCCATGTGTTCCTTGATTTTAAATATTAAGTCTTGCTCAATTTTGTTCAAAATGTTGAACAGCCCTTGAATAAATCTGGTCTATAGGGTTTTCTGGTCTATAGGGTTTTCAAGTAAAGTAAAATAATATGTAACTAAGAATGGTGAGAAAATGGAAGTATGAAATGAGATATAACTACTATTGGCCAGAGTATTATAGATGAAGGGTTTGGGGAGATCTGCTGTGAAATGCTACAATGAACAGCATTCAGAGTGTGAGGAGAGAAATCACAAACTTTTGTTGTTCTTGATGCTTTCTGGACTCTTTTTTTAATGTAAACTATGTATTTAAATATAATATAGATAAAGAAGTACCCAAGTCAACAAAGTAAACATATGCGTGCATAAAAGCAGCACCCAAAACAAAAAACAGGACATTATAGAATCCCAAAAGCCCCTTCTCATACCCCCTTCCAGGTTACGCAGGTGTGTTCTGACAACGATACTAGACATCTATCTTCAAAAGATATCACTAGATTTTAATACATAGTTTATTACACTTATTTCCATCATTTATCCCCAAGAAATGACAGTTGTACTTTTATACTACCCCATTTTTCAACATTTAACATACATTTCAGATTTAAAGAAATCCATACTAAATAGACTTCATGGCATCCTCAAGCCATGAGAGCCATTTTACAAGCAGTACAGTCACAGAATAAGTGATAATCCTAATGAATCAGAAATTACTGAAAATTCACTACTGTGGACTCCACCCCACTTGACCAGGACTTGCTGCATGCCACTTATAAAGCACCTGACTGCAACACTAGACACACTAGTGATCCTTCCAGATCTCTTCTTCCTATCATGAACGATTCACAGAATATGAGACTAATATTTTAATAATACTTGTTTCAACTGTTCAGTAGTCCAGCAATACAGAGGGAAGCATTTGGGACTATATCGCAAAGATCCTAAAACAATATTAACTTAAAAAAAAAAAAAAAGACACTCATTTTTATCAAACTCAACTGATACTTTGTGCTTCCTAAAGGCTTGTAAAACAGAAGCTCCTACTCCTGAAAGGGGAAACAATACTCCAGATACTGGAGAGATACTCAAGAGCTGATCACTACAAAGGTGTAATTTTCAAATAAACTCATACTTCAGAAAAGCTGTGTACTTAACTCCAACATGAGAAAGAAACTTTGTTCCTATATGCATTCATATATTCATTCCTTTAAATACCCACCAAACTTATAATTCCCAGTTCAAACCTATATCACTCTCTAGAGATGACTACTGATCCTATATGAATAACTTTCTTCCTTATCTGATAACTTTTGATAGAGTTGTACTACATTCTCAACCCTTTTGGCTAGCTAAACGTCTTGGAAAAGAACCACTGATGCTTTGAGAGTAGAAATAGTTGTGATAAATGTTTTCATCTTTAACAAATTGAGTTTTATTATTGTAAGAACCAAAAATAAGCATCAGAAATATTTTTAAGTTAGCTAGAACAAATGGATATATTATACCTTGCATGATGGACCTACTTCCTTAATCCAAATCAAGATGAATAACTTCGCTCTCAAGGAAATTACTCTATAGCGGCAAAGGTAGAACAAGTAGACAGAAGACACATACAATAACATAGAAACTAAGTGTCTTAACAGAGGGAAAAATTACACTATAGAAGCATTCCCAAAGGGTATTGGGTAAAAAAAGAGGTCTGTAATCAAATAAATCTAGGAAATATTGAAATGTAGTAAATAAATTTAAACAGATTAAAATGCTAATCACCACTGGCATCCTCCAATAGAAGGCAGCATTTCCTAAGTTTATTTGACCAGGGCATCCTGATTTACACAGCATGCTGAAGGTCTACTGTTCTGTGGATAAATTTTGGGGATTTAGAAGAAGGAGAGGCTTCCTTAAACTAAGGGGATCAGGAAATACTTCATATAAGAACTAACATCTACACTGGGGCGAGAAAGACATGTAGGATTAAGTCACTGTGGAAAGAGAGACTGCTAGTGAAAAGGCCATTTCAGGCAGGAAAACAGAGCACTTGCAAAGAACTGAGAGTTATGAGTGGCTCAAAGAAAATGTAGCATAAGCAGCATGAAAATGGGTTGTAGAAATAAAGATTTAGCAAGGACACTGGATTTTGATAAAGAAGGTTTTGTATGCCAAAAACCTTGAGAGTTCAGTTGGAAGGAATGTACAAGTTTACACTTGTTGACCACAGTTAAATCAAGTAAGGCCTTTGTTACAATCAAAAGACCTCAGAGTTTAGACGATAAATTATTTGATCAATTGGTAATACAGAAATAATGATTTTGTAAGTTCTTATCATTTAAATATAGATAATAGATTAAATTATATATCAGGGATATGCTTCAAAATAATTTGGGAAGGGTATAAATGAAAAAGATTCTCCACGAGTTGGAACATACTGAAACTAGATGATAAATACATGGTGGTTCATTACACTACCGTCTTTAAATAATTGTATATATTTCCCCAAATAAAATTTTTTTTAAAAATAACATTCAGGGACTTCCCTGGTGGCACAGTGGTTAAGAATACGCCTGTCAATGCGGGAGACACGGGTTCGAGCCCTGGTCCAGGAAGATCCCACATGCCGCGGAGCAACTAAGCCTGTGAGCCAAAACTACTGAGCACGCGTGCCACAACTACTGAAGCCTGTGCGCCTAGAGTCCATGCTCCACAACAAGAGTAGACCCCGCCTGCCGTAAATAGAGAAAGCCCGTGCGCAGCAACGAAGACCCAATGCAGCCAATAAATAAATAAAATAATTTTTCTTAAAAAAAGAAAAAAGGCATCAAAAAAAAATAACATTCATAGGAAATGAAATGGTATATCTATGGCCTTAGTAATTTAATAAAATGCAATATTTTTGCCATATCACTAAATGACTATATGTTCATCAAATAAGCAAAATGATTGAAAATCAAAGGTACATTTCACCATTTTAACATGACTAAAAATTCACCTTTCTGCAAGAACTTCATGATTTCAAGTAAGACTGAAAAGTAAGAATACATACTATAGTCTCTCTTCTTCTGCTTAAAGGTATTTTCACTCTTATTTCCACTATAAATGGTTTAATTGAGAAAGTACAGTAAAATCCCATGAAAATATGAAATTTCTGTAATGTGCCAGTTTCTATATTGATCTTGCCAATTGACTCAAGGGCTTTACGTATTTTCTGTAAGTTAACCCAAGTCAGGACATTCCAAAAACAAATTCTTCTATTGCAAAATCTCAGACTGCAAAATACTCTCCCAGAAAAGCTGCAAATATCATCAATGTGCAAAAACAAAACTTTCTTTAAAAATAAATTGTAATTATAGCCTACAGTGTGTAGGGTTTTGCTTAAATCTTCTTATTTGTAGGTCCTTATTTGAAACAAATACATTTCTATCACCCATTAGTTAAATAACAGACACTCATGCTGGTTGAGACAAATTTCACTCATACGTAGATATAAACAATTGAAGATACAGGTTATATCTACATGATTTTATGCAAAATTTAAGTAGATCATCTAAGCTTAAAAATTACTATTATAATATAAATATAATATTTACTATTATAATATAAATAATACATTGCCCATTTTCTCCAACAAAACAGAGTATTGTGAAAAGCCTATTCTGATTCCAATGTATCAAAATTATTACAAAGCCTATGTCCTTTGACTCAAACTATGAAATACACAAATCTAATTATTTTAATTCTTTCTTTATAATAAAGTTTAATTTTTTCTTTTAAAATTCTATAGTGGGTATTAATCAATGAAAAATCTATAATGTTTATTTATCCACTAAAAAAAAAACTAGCATTATTATTTATGCTAGTTTTTTTTTAAGTGGATAAAGAATAATAATAATATTATTAACTCTCCATTAGTAACTTACTTACATATATTAACTTCTCTTTAGTAACTGTGACAACTGACTTTATACCCTAGCATTTATTACAGAGAAGAAAACTGAAATCTATTGGCAAGTGTAATATTACTTTCAACATGCACAGCGCAGTAGAGCCCAGTGTTTAAATAAGGTTTAAATTTCAAAACATATATTGTCATTTAAATAAACTATCTTAACAAATAATGATTTGAGAGTTCTCCCCAATTTAACACTCAGCTGAGGCAGCAAGAGCTATCTATGAGTATAAAATTAAAATGGACCTGCAACAGAGATGTCTAACTTTGCAGAAGCCAATACACACATATCTTTGATTAACGAAAAACAACAGAAGACTACTGATAAGATGTAAAGACAAATACTCAGGAAAAACTGGCATCTAAATCTGGCTGAAATATTCATGCTCTGTTCTAATTCACTCCTCTGTAGCCCACACACTTGGAAGAAATGGAAAGACTCATACATGATTCCTCTATTTTTCTACTTGTTTCAATTTTAATAATGAGTGATATAATTATAAGGTAATATATTAATGCATAAGATCTGTAAGAATCAATATGCTAAAACAGGCTATGTAATATTCAAAGCTTACTATATTATATATATATACTGCATTTTTGAATGAAGATGTTATTAACAGATCTACGCTCCCCCAAAACTTTTAATTTATAGATAAAACAATAAAAGATCCTTCCTGGTAATCTATATTTAATCATTATTAAAATATCAGTAAATTTCTGATCAGTATGAAATAACTGACTGATAAGTGGGTTAATGTACTCAGTCATTCAAGAAATAGTTAATGAGAGCCTACATTGTGCCAGCCAATGTCCCAGGTGCTAGAGATACTAATGTAAATTTGTAAATGGTGTAAATTAGAACTTGTGATAAAACAAAAATATCTCAATGAACATGATCTCCATTATTATCTCTGTAGATCTCTGAGAGAAAAGATTACAAGATCAAGGAGGTGAGTTGTATGTTGTATTCTTTTTCATAGGCTACAAAATGATAAACTATATATTACAATGAATTATTCATGTGTTACATATATAGTATATATTATATAATGTATGCAATAACATATAGACTGTAAGATATTAACAAGAACATGAGCTCTTACCAGAAAGGAATAATGTCTACTACTCAGAGCTTAATACATGGATAAACATCTGATGAGTAAGTGTGTAAATAGTTGTGATATTTCAGGAGATGCAACAATATGATTGGGATTCCCTACACATAACAAAAATGAGCTCTGTTCCAACAGAACTATTTCTGCAGCACACACATAACAGATTCTCTGAAAAAACAGCTATAGCTTTGATGGTGAGTGTTAGAGTTAAAATACAAAAGAGTGAAAACTATTGCTTTACTAGGCTGTAGTAAAAAAAAAAAAAAAAAAAAAAAAAAAATCTAACTCCAGACAAGGCCCCTGTTGGAATTTCCAGCTTGCTGGCCTGCCTTGCAAATCTTGGACTGGCCAGCTCCCACAACTGCATGGGCCAATTTTTTAAAAAATAGATCAACTGATCAAACAATCACTCTCTCTGTATGACTCTGTGTGTGTGTGTGTGTGTGTGTGTGTGTGTGTGTGTGTGTGTGTGTGTGTGTGTGTGTGTGTGTGTGTATCCAGAATCCAGGCTTATTTCTGCAAATCCAGGCAGAGTTGTGACAGGTGGGGGAAAGAAGGAGTGAAAGACTGACACATTTCCCTCATGAATGATAATCCAGTTATGTCCACAAGTATGTTATGTTAATTAAGTAATTTAACAACATAGCTACACAAATCTAAATTAATCACAACGACTCAAGGAAAATATATAAGGAAAAGCAGAGGTATACAACAAGGCTTCCACAGTAACATGAAGAAAATGCGCTGTGGGTTGAACACATATACCATAAAATTATATTACTAAATAAGACATCACAGAAACATAGAAATACAGTAATTGAATAAGCATGAAATACTGATGTTATGATTCCAATTAGTCTGCTGATTCTATCAAGTAAGTAGTATAAACTCAATGCATATGATAGGAAATAAATCAAGTTGATACGTACTTGTGACAAAAAATTTTTTTGTGAAAGTACAGCTATCAAAGGCAGCAATTTTCTCCTGCAATACTACGACAAGGATCCTAAAATTAGAGGGAAAAAACCACAAAAGAAAATGTTAATGTGAAAGTCTATAAACTGAACTATAAGTAAGTTAAATCATCTAGATTTAAGTAAATATGTACCAAAGGAATTTTTAAAAATCAAACGCTCCTTAAAGCATATAGGCTAGAAACATCTGCTTCTTAAATGTCAAAATACAGTCACCAAATCCTTAACATGATCAAGATAGACAAGATTAAAGGAAGAAAAGTCACAGGAGAACTACACCTCAAAATAAAATTTCATTTTCATTCATTATAAATCAAATGAATCTATCTTCATTAAGAATGTATGAGATCAATAAACTGCTGGCTATTTACTAAAAGTGTTTTTCCAGTGCTGGCTCAAAGTCATGGAATTAAACATAAAATGGATTTATACAACCTGGCACTTAAAATGATTGCTGAATTTCCCAACACAAGAGCCAAAATGAGAGAGAGGGAGGGAGGGAGGGAGGGAGAAAGGGAGGGAGGAAGGAAACTCAGATAACTATTATTCAATGTAAATGAGACATTTCTGATTATTGAAATATTAAAATTAATCAGAATCTGTATTTCTCCCAAAGTTCAAGATTTATAAATAATTAGGGAAAAGTTATAAATTTTCAAAATTAAAATGTATCTGAAATGAAGTTATTTTATAAACTACATTTTAGAGTATTGCTCCTTATAACTGTTGTTAAATATTTAACTACTAGATCCACCCTTTTTTTTTTTTTAATTTATTTATTTATTTTTTTTTTAGCTGTGTTGGGTCTTCGTTTCTGTGCGAGGGCTTTCTCTAGTTGCAGAGAGCGGGGGCCACTCTTCATTGCGGTGCACGGGCCTCTCACTATCGCGGCCTCTCTTGTTGCAGAGCACAGGCTCCAGACGCGCAGGCTCAGCAGTTGTGGCTCACGGGCCCAGTTGCTCTGCGGCATGTGGGATCCTCCCAGACCAGGGCTCGAACCCATGTCCCCTGCATTGGCAGGCAGATTCTCAACCACTGCGCCACCAGGGAAGCCCTAGATCCACCCATTTAAAAATGTTGATTTTTTAAATTTTATTTATTTATTTATTTATTTATTTTTGGCTGCATTGGGTCTTCGTTGCTACACATGGCTTTCTCTAGTTGCGGCGAGCCAGGGCTACTCTTCATTGCGGTGCGGGGGCTTCTCATTGCGGTGGCTTCTATTCTTGCAGAGCAAGGGCTCTAGGCACACGGGGCTTAAGTAGTTGTGGCACGTGAGCTCAATAGTTGTGGCTCGTGGGCTCTAGAGCGCAGGCTCAGTAGTTGTGGCGCACAGGCTTAGTTGCTCCGTGGCATGTGGATCTTCCTGGACCAGGGCTCAAACCCATGTCCGCTGCACTGGCAGGCGGATTCTTAACCACTGTGCCACCAGGGAAGCCCCAAAATGTTGATTTTTAATAAGTTAATATATCACTGGATAATTACATTATCCCAGAAATAACATGAGTATACCTCCTATGTCATATATAATTTTGTTTGATGTTATTTGAAGTTTAAATATACATAATAACTAGATCTTCAGTATGAATTACACACTATCACTGAACAACTTTTCTTTGTCCTATTTCATATTTTTGTATTGAATTCAAATATTTTTATCATTAATATCAAAGTCTTGGGCTTTTAGTTTGTATTTGTCAGGTATGTGTTTACCCTTCCTTTTACATTCAAACTTTCCGAGTCACTTTTTGAAATATCACTTTAAAATCTAACCTGAGAGTCTTTTATTATAAAATTTAATTTTTGTTTTCCATGTTCCATGTGTTTGCTCTTTAATGAGATTAATAATTTGCAGCCATGACCTTGATAAGACATTTAGCATCATGGGGCTAGGAAAAGTCTATCTGGTCCCTCGTTTAGCTCCATTGTGAAGTGCAAAAAAATAAGAATATTTAAAAGTCTTTTTTACATTTCAGAAATAAGCTTTGTTTTGATGAATGCTAACAGGAAAATTACATTTCCCATCATAAACCAGTAAACATATAGAAGTATATATATTAAACAAAAAGTTATATATAAAATGTTATGTTATACATATAAAAAGTTTCCTCAAAGCAATATTTAAACTTCATATGTTTGCTCAGGCACTTTTTATTCTTTTCCATTTCAATATTTCACTAATGGGTCAAGACAAAAAGTTTGAAAACATTAAGAAATCTTAAGAGCTACTTATATTTGGCAGAATTCCGAAGACATATTTGTGACTTCTTTATTATTATTATATCAAAGTCAATGATAATGGCAATGCGCTACATGCACAGGAGGTATGTTATCTTGCACAAGAAACACATGAAAAATTGCTTACCTTTTGTTGCAATGGAGATCATAGATAGGTGTTTTAAACTGAATGGACTTGACCATCTCCCCAGTACGAAGTGAATATAAATCCACACAACAGTAAGGTGGACTTGTGCTAAAAAATAAATAAATAAATACATACATACATACATACATACATACATACATAAATAAATACAGACAAAAGCTATTATGTTTTAACAGGTGGGAGGGCCAATAAATTTTCTTACTAACATAATACAAGCAAATTGATTTGGACTTTAATCAACAAAATTAGCAACTGCATAATGGTGAAATACTGAAAGCTTTCACCCTAAAATCAGGGATTAGAGAAGAACACTTCAAGAATATGGCCACTCTACTCAACACAGTATAGAAGGTATGTGCGTAAGAAATTACTACAAGAAAGAAATAAAGCTGCAGTTATTTGTGAGAATTTGATTGTATAAGTATAAAACCTAGTAACACAAAGTTGCAATAAATACACAGACAAACCCATAATAAAAGACAAACCATTAATATAAGGGTTAATATGTAGATTGATACAGTTCAACCCTAATCAAGAATCTATCAGAAACGAGACCTCTTTCTAAAATGTACATAAATACGCATTCTAAATGATAAGATTTAAATTATAAAGACAATGTGTTCCTTCATACTAGAACAGATGAAGAGATCAATGTTTTCACCTTAAGAAAGTAGGAAAAGAAGAGCAAGTTAAACCAAATGAAAGTGGAATGAGGGAATTAATAAAATACAACAAATCAATGAAACAAAACTTGAGTAAGCAAAAGAAAAAATTAAACAAAACTAAACCCAATTCCTTGAAATAGATAATTTGAATATTCCAGTATCTATAAAAGAAACCAAACTCATAATTTAAAACTTCTCACAAAGAAATCCTTAAAAATAGCTTCATTTGTAAATTCTACTAATCATTTAAACAAAAAAGTTTAGATATTCTACACAAACTCTTTTATAAGATAGGAGTCACCAACTTATTTTATGAGGCCAGTAACACATGATCCCAAAAATAAATACTTCACAAGAAGCTACCGATATATTTATATCTCATGAATATACATAAAAAATCCTCAACAAAAACATTAACAAGTTGGGACTGCCCTGGTGGCGCAGTGGTTAAGAATCCGCCTGCCGATGCAAGGGACACGGGTTTGAGCCCTGGTCCAGGAAGATCCCACGTGCCGCGGAGCAACTAAGCCCGTGCACCACAGCTACTGAGCCTGCGCTCTAGAGCCCGCGAGCCCCAACTACTGAAGCCTGCGCACCTAGAGCCTGTGCTCCGCAACAAGAAAAGCCACCGCAATGAGAAGCCCGTGCACCGCAATGAAGAATATAGCCCCCACTCGCCGCAACTAGAGAAGGCCCGCGCACAGCAATGAAGACCCAACGCAGCCAAAAAAAGTAAATAGGAAGCAGATCAGTGGTTGCCAGGGACCAGAAAAGGACGGAAGCTACAGAGTACAAAGTGGCATGATGGGTGCCACTTTTAGGGCGATAGAAATGTTGCTGTGTCTTGATTGTGCTAGGGACGTAACACAAGTGCATACAATTGGTGAAAGTGGAGATGGGAGAGAATCTAGTAAAACTTGAACTTCAACCTCTAAAATTGACACAAGGCAAAAATTCTTTTCTTAATGTTCCCAACTAATTAATCCAGTCCTCTGCTGAGAAGCAATGAGTTAATAATGAACGAAATCTAACATTTTGCCAGACCAACTGGGAAGGAAAAAACAGCTTGTCACCTTCAATTAGCAGCTCATTATAGCCACGGTACACTAGAAACTTGAATTCTGATCATTTCACTGGCATCCATACAATGTCACAACTGAGATTCTTCCTGCAGAAAGCCTTCAATAGAAGTAGACAAAACAAATGCTATGAAGGCTGTTTAGAGTTGAATGAACAAGATTTGGTAGATCTAAAAATTCTATTTATATATGGAAAAAACCTCTTATTCAATGCCTAATAGAAAAAGACAATTCTTTTAAAATCAGAGTTTTCAGAAAGTCACACATTCATAAAGGAGTCATGCTATCTGCCAATAACACAGTTGTGTACACGCCTGACATGTCCTTTTGTTCTCTATTTTCTCTCTTTTTAAAAGCCTTGACTATTTCCCTGGGACACAGCAAGACAATCTTAATTTTCCTCATGGGTAGGCTGATGAGAAAGCTTTCTATAACATCAGCAGAATGCATGCCCCATAACAGAAAGGACGTGTGTTATTCTAAAATATACAGACAAGAAACAAGCTTTTACTTTGTACTCTAGTATACACCAAGCAGTGTCAAAAGCTGTATACAGAAGTCTTCATTAGATTTCTAGAGCTCAAATGGGTTAACATTTTTACAGGTTTGCGCCTGACATTTAAACCTAAAATTGTGACTTCACTTTAAGATAAAACCTAATTAATACTTTAAGGAAAAAAAGTTCACATAGAAATGTAGAGAATCTAATTTAGAATGTAACTGAATCTATTGCAAGCAAAACCAGAGTTGGAAAGAAAAGCAGAAATGACGTAATTTGTATTATTAAATGGTTGGTTAAAGGACTCTAAACTGTGCCCAGGCACCACTGCCTTTCCAACACATAAATATCAACAGGGGTAATGTAAAGTTATTTAGTACTTTTAATGACAAATATATAATAGAAATGAATGCAAATTCTCCTTAACTGACCTTCCCTTTACCTACGTAACTTGTTTTATAGTGAGGAACCAGGACATACATTGAAAATTTTTGCATTGGAGCAATCTGTTACCTGCTGTATACATAACCTATACACATAAAGGAAGTTATAAAGCTTTTATTAGCAAAGGACTAGTCCTCCCAGAGCCAAAGGTATGGAATTTACAGTTCATTTCAGTGAAGAGAGTTGACTACAATTATTTAAAGAGTAAAATGTTTTAAAAAATCCATTACGGAAAATGAAAAGGTTAAATTAAATATAAAACAAAATAGTTAAACTGGATTTCCTAAAAGCAAATCCTGAAACTACAGTATAGAAGATAAACACCAAGAAGAAAACACTAAACGTTTTCATCTAAATACGTTGCCTATTTCATTATTTCTTACTTTCTCTGTAATCCTTCCCATCACATTTTTAAAAAATTTTTAATATGCTTCATTTTTTAGAGCAGTTTTTGGTTCACAACAAAATTGAGAGGAAGGTACAAAGATTTTCCATATAGCCTCTGCCCCCATTCATGCATAGTCTACCCCGTTATCAACGTCCCCTACCAAAGTGGAACATTTGCTACAACCTATAATGACACAATATAATCACCCAAACTCCATAGTTTTCATTATGGTTCACTCTTGGTGTTGTACATTGTATGGGTTTTGGACAAATTTATAACGACATATATCCAACATTACAGTAGCATACAGAATAGTCTCACTGCCCTAAAAATCCTTTGTTCTCTGCCTCTGCATCCCTCCTGGTAAACGCTGATCTTCTTACTGTCTTACTGTATTGCCTTTTCCAGAATGTTGTTTAGTTGGACTCATACAGTATGTATCCTTTTCAGATTGGCTTCTTTCACTTAGTAATACACTTTTAAAGTTTCCCCCCTTTCTTTTCATAGCTTGATAGCGTTTAGTCCTGAATAGTATTCCATTATCTGGATGTACCACGTTTTATTTATCCATTCATCTACTGAAGGACATCTTGGTTACTTCTAAATTCTGGCAATTATGGATAAAGCTGATATAAACACCTGTGTGCAGTTTTTTGGGCAGACGTAACTCCTTTGGGTAAATACTCTGCAGGACAATTGTTTGATTGTATGGTAAAAGTATGTTTAGTTTTGTACAAAACTGCCAAACGGTCTTCCAAAGTGGTTTTACCATTTTGCATTCCTACCAGAAATTAATGAGAGTTCCTATTGCTCCACTTTACCAGCATCTGATATATTCAGTGTACTGAATTTTGGCCAGGTGTGTAGTAGTATGTCCTTGTTGTTTCCCTGATGACATGTGATATGGAGCACCTTTTCATATGTTTACTTGACATCTGTATATTGTCTTTGAGGTGAGGTCTTTTGCCCAATTTTTAATCAGGTTGTTCATTTTCTTATTTTTGATTTTTAAGAGCTTTGTGTATTTTGGATAACAGTCCTTTATCAGATATGTATTTTGCAAGTGCTTTCTCCCAGTCTGTGTTTCTGAAGAGTGGGAGTATGTAATTTTAATGAAGTCCAAGTTTTATTCAGAAAATTGAATCTGTATAGGACAAACCTCAGAAAAATTTCCAGAATGAAGAAGAAATAAGAGATGAAATGAAAGACAGCAGATTAAAAGAACTGAATGTAGAGATTCAATTTATAAAAATTCATAATCCTGAAGAAATTCTACCTCAAGACTACAGTATCAGTCTCTACCTGATAGTTTCCAGCCTGCTAGCCTACTCTACTTCTCACCTGCCAGCCCAGTCACATAAGCCAATTCCTTGAAATGAAAATCACATGTGTGTTTCTGTATATGCATGTGTGTACACTGAATGATATACCAGGGAATCTAGAATACAGCACACATGCCCAGAGCCAATGCCGGCTCAACAAAGAACTGTGAGGACATTAGTCTTGCATCTCTGGCTGAGCTTTTGACTGCACAAGCCAGAGGTAAAGGCTACGGCAGAGCTGTAGATGGTATCACTACACACTCAAAGGACTGTCCCAAACATAGTCATTACAAAAAAGAGTTTGAAAAAGTCAATAAACAGTGTGTGTGGCTGCAGACCTCAACAAGCAAAACAGCAAACCCTGGGGAGGGGAGGACAATATGATGTTCAGAGTTGCCAGATTATGATATTCAAAATGTCCACCATTCAACAAAAAATCACAAGGCACACAAAGAAACAGGAAGGTAGAGCCCATACAAAGAACAAAAATAAACTGAGAGAAACTGACACTGAAGAACCTATACAAAGAATTTAAATCAACTTGTCTTATATATGCTCAAAGAGCTAAAAGAAATTATAGACAAAGAAATAAGGGAGAAAGATGAATTCACAAATTGAAAATATCAATAAAGATACTGGTTCCTTATGAAAAAGGAACCACATAGAAATAACAGAACAGAACAGTACAATAACTAAAATGAAAAAGGCACTAAAGGTTTCAAAAGCATGTCTGAATATCAGAATAGACCAAAGAAAGAAATCACAAACTTGAAAATAAGATGAGTGAAATTACACATCAGAGTAGCAGAATGAAAAAAAAGAAAGAAAAAAAAAATGAACACAGCTTAAGATTAACAATATAAATCAACTACACTCAACAAATCTATATAAGACTACCCAATAATGGCAGACTACACATTCTTCTTCTATGTTAGCCACAAAACAAGTCTCAAAAAATTTAAAAACAATGAAGACAATCTCTCTAACCAAGATGGAATGATATTACAAATCAAAAGCAGAAGGAAAACTGGAAATTCATGAATATGTGATATTAAACACAGCATATCAAATAATCACCATGTCACAAATATGTGGAATTAAATAATAAACTCTTAACAGTCAACATCACATTAACAGAATGAAAGGGGGAAAAACAACATGATCATCTCAATGGATACAGAAAAAGCATCTGCCAAAATTCAACACCCTTTCATGATTAAAAAAAAAAAAAAAAACACACAGCAACAACAAAAAAAACATACAGGAAACTAGGAACAGAAGGGAATTTCCAAATATGATAAAGGGCATTTGCAAAACACTATACTAAATGACAAAAGACTGAATGTTTTTCCGCTAATATCTGAAACAAGACAAGGATGCCTACAGTCAACACTGTATTGAAAGACCTAACCAAAGCAATTAGGCAAGAAAAAGAAACTGAAAACTTCTGAATTGGAAAAGAAATAAAACTATCTCTATTCACAGACAACATGATGCTATATATAGAAAATTCCAAAGAATTCATAAAATAGTACTAGAACTGATAAATTCAGGAAAATTTCAGGGTACAAGATCAACATACATAAACCAGCAATTATCAATCCAAAATAAAAAGTTAAGAAAGCAGTTCTAGTTACAATAGCAATGCAATCTCTATCAACATTCCAATGGCTTTTGCACAAGTGAAAAGCCAACCTAAAAACAAATGAAGTTGCAAGAGGTCCCAAATAAAAAAGAACAAATTGGAGGACGTACATTACCTGATTTCAAAAATTACAACAAAGCTACATTAATCAAAACTCTGTGTTACTGACATCAGACATGTAAACCAATGGAATAAAATTCAGAGTCCAGACATAAACCCATACATCTGTGATCAATTAATTTTTGAAAAAGGTACCAAGTATCTTCAACAAATGGTGCTGGGAAGACTGAAGTCCACATGCAAAAAAGTTGGACTACTATCTTAAATCATATATAAAAATTAACTCAAAATATATTAAAGACCTAAATATAAGAGCTAAAACTATACAAGAAGAAAATATAGGGGTAAATCTTCATGATCTTGGATTTGACAATATTTTCAGACGTGACACCAAAAGCACAAGCAACAAAAGAAAAAAAAATTATATTACATCAATATTTAAAACTGTTGTGTATCAAAGGGTATTATTTTAAAAAGTTAAAAGACAATCAAAAAATAGAAAATATTTGTAAATCATATATCAGATAAGGGTCTAGTATCCAGAGTATATTGAGAACTCTTACTATTCAACATCTAGAAGATAAACAACCCAATTACAAAATGAGCACAGGATGTGAATAGACATTTCTCCAAAGAAGATATACAGATGGCCAACAAGTATATGAAAAGATTATCAAAATCATTAATCAGTGGTGAAATGCAAATCAAAACCACAGTGAGATACTACTTCACACCCACTAGGTTGGTTATAACAAAACAATTGAAAAGGAGCAGGTATTTGCAAGGATATAGAAAAAGTAAAACCCTGATCCATTACTGGTGGGAATGTAAAATGGTGCAGCTGCTATGAAAAACAGTCTGGCGGTTTCTCAAAAAGCTAAAGATAGAATTACCATATGATCCAGCAATTCCACTCCTAGATGTACATCAAGAAATGAAAGCATATGTCGACAGAAAAACATGTACATTAACATTCATATCAGCATTATTCATAATAACCACAAAGTGGAAACAACCATATGTCCTTTTAAATGATGAATGCATAAACAAACTGTAGTATACCCATACAATGTAATATTATTTTGCCTTATAAAGAATGAAGTTCCAACGATATGACGTTCTGGAAAGGCAAATCTATGGAGACAGTAAAAAGATCTACTACTACTTCAATAACATTCAGTTGCCTTTTCACTTACTTATTTGATTATTAAATTTCAGCAATGTATCTAGAGTCATGATTTACTGTTTACTCTTTCAATCTATCAAATTAATTTCTTTCCTTTAAGTACTATATAGACAATTATGTTAAACTAATACACTTTTAAATAAATTTTTACTATTATAAACTATTTTGAAACAAATCTGAGTGGGCTTCCATTTCTCAGGTTCTTCTGTAACACACTAAAATTGCTGATATCCTTTTACTAAGCCAACATAGTTTTATTAGGACAACAGAGAGTCTCCAAATAATAAAACTTCTAAAATGCTAAGCATTAAGTACTTTTAATCAAAAAGTTATTTTAATTTTCATTAGTTATACCAATAATTTGTTCTTAATTGGGGTTACACAGTGAAAAGATTTGACCAAAAATACATAACCACATAATTTGGTTGAGTGACTGTCAGAACTCTCAATCCATGACTTCAGTTAGTTTTATATACAGATAATACTATACATGTTGTAAACATTGGGAAATATTCCAACAGTGTGTTTCAGATCCAACAATTACTATTTAAGGGAAAAGTCAGCAGTACAGTGAGACCTAATCAAATGAACCACTAAATGGAGCAAGGAGCATGAAATGGTCAAAGAATAGGAATTAAATAAGATCTTTAGGTATGTGCAGTTAAGTATTCCTATTGAAGTACATCTTTCCATAGAAGATTCAATAATCCCTTTTCTAATGTCAAACGCTAGGTTATTACCATGTAGAAAATGAGGAATGACCTAGGTATCTTGGGCTTTTTGTGAAGACTTAGAATAATGGAAGAATGATGATGGTGACCTTACACTTTATCTTTGAAATTTAAACACTGATTGAAAATGTTGTATTAGATAGGTGCAAACCATCTTTTATGCCTGATAGAAAACAAGAATCACAAATAATATATATTAATCCCCTAAACTTATAACTTTCTATCACAGAGTCACAGAGTCTACTTTTAATTTTTATACTAATTTTTTTTCTTAATATTCATATGTATTATTAGAATCATAGCTATTTTTTACCCTGAACGATGTTTTCAAAATAGTTTTTTGGGGGACTTTCCTGGTGGTACAGTGGTTAAGAATCCACCTGCCAATGCAGGGGACACGGGTTTCATCCCTGGTCCGGAAGATCCCATATGCCACGGAGCAACTAAGCCCGCGTGCCGCAACTACTGAGCCTGTGCTCTAAAGCCCGCGTGCCGCAACTACTGAGCCTGTGCTCTAAAGCCCGCGTGCCGCAACTACTGAGCCTGTGCTCTATAGCCCGCGTGCCACAACTACTGAGCCTGTGCACCACAACTACTGAAGCCCATGAGCCTAGAGTTCGTGCTCCACAACAAGAGAAGCCACCGCAGTGAGAAGCCCGTGCACCACAGCGAAGAGCAGCCCCCGATCACCACAACTAGAAAGAGCCTGCACACAGCAACGAAGACCCAACACAGCCATAAATAAATAAATAAATTGAAAAAAAAAAGTTTTTTTGTAATGCAATACAATAAGCATCACGTTAAAGCAATGTGAGATATGGCTTTTATGACTTGAAAATTCTAAACATTAATAACATTTTCCTTTACAAAGACTTTTATTATTTTTATTCATGATATTTAACAGATTGAACCAAAATTAGGAAAAGTGGAACAAAGTATTTGAGAAAGTGACATTTTCCAAGAATGTGCATGTATAAGTGAAACACAAAATAGCAAAGACATCTTAAATCTACCACAAATTGCAAGAAGCATGGAAACACTTATTTTTAAATGGGAAAAAGCTGCACAACCTTCAACATGTGTTACTGAAGCTAATCCTTTAAATATAAGAGGAAAAATTTTGATAGTATTACATTATTTGTATTCTTATCCAGCTGCTAAAGAACAAAAGTCAGTTGGTGGCGTTTTTTTATTAAGTAATTAAAAAGAAAAAGCCAAGAAAATTGAAACTTAACCATATTAAAGACTAAATTTGTGATTAGCCTAGTTAATAATAACATTTTTCTTTTGCAAAGTTCAGGATAAACACTGGGTATTTAAACCTTCCAACACCACTACAAGTTGAGAGAGTGGTACTAACAATGCTTTTACATGGGGAGGTAACCAGGCAAGAAGAAGTAAAGTCTCCACATGAAAACAGGAGGCAATGTAAAATTGAGGTTGGAATCAGGTGTTCTTCAATAGGGTCATATACTACATAAGAAGCAAAGAGGTATAATACACTGTATTTTTTTAATGTAAGATTCTATTATTTGCAATTAAATATGAAGATGAGTTAGAAATATTCTACCTTCAAGGAGATTTAAAAAAATATTAGTTTTTTTTTTTAAGGATAGAGAATAAAGTTATAATACAAGGATGTTTAATATACCACAGTGGAAAAACAAATGCAATGGAAATTCAAATTATGGAAGAGATGTTACAGGGAACAAAAAAAGCCTGCAGGTTAGTTCATATATCCATATATAAACAATATAAACATTACATAGTTTTTTGTTTTTGTTTTTTTAATTTTATTTATTTATTTATTTATTTTTGGCTGTGTTGGGTCTTCCTTTCTATGCGAGGGCTTTCTCTAATTGTGGCGAGCAGGGGCCACTCTTCATTGCGGTGTGCGGGCCTCTCACTATCGCGGCCTCTCTTGTTGCGGAGCACAGGCTCCAGACGCACAGGCTCAGTAGTCGTGGCTCACGGGCCTAGTTGCTCCGTGGCATGTGGGATCTTCCCAGACCAGGGCTCAAACCTGTGTCCCCTGCGCTGGCAGGCAGACTCTCAACCACTGCGTCACCAGGGAAGCCTCATTACATAGTTTATACATTTATGATACTGTTTTTCAGTTATGCCTAAATAATCTTTGTCCACTACAAACTATTCCTAAATACAATACTTAAAATTTTGTTTAAGGGGCTTCCCTGGTGGCGCAGTGGTTAAGAATCCGCCTGCCAATGCAGGGGACACGGGTTCGAGCCCTGATCCGGGAAGATCCCACATGCCGCGGAGCAACTAAGCCTGTGCACCACAACTACTGAGCCTGCACTCTAGAGCCCGCGAGTCACAACTACTGAGCCCGTGTGCCACAACTACTGAAGCCCGCATGCCACAACTACTGAAGCCCACACACCTAGAGCCCATGCTCCCAACAAGAGAAGCCACCACAATGAGAACCCTGCCCACCACAACAAAGAGTAGCCCCCGCTCGCCACAACCAGAGAAAAGCCCGCATGCAGCAACGAAGACTCAACACAGCCAAAAATAAAATAAAATAAAATAAATAAGTTTATTAAAAAAAAAATTTTGTTTAAGAAAAATTTTCAAAAACTTTAGGGTATGGTAGAGATCAGCAAACTATGTCCCAAATCCAACACCAACTGCCAGTTTCACTGGAATATAGCCACACCCACTTATTTATTTTCTATGGTTGAGTTGAGTAGTTGCCACAGAGACCATATAGTCCGCTGAGCATTTCATACATGGCAAAAACAAAACAAAACAAAAAAACACCTTTACATGTTGAGGAAAGTACAAAAGTAATTCAACGGAGGAAGGATAATATCTTGAAGAAATGATGAAGTAGCAAAGAATAGGGAAAAACCATGACCTAAACCTGATACATTATACAAAAAATAACACAGAGGGGATCATAAATTTAAATATAAATGTAGGGACGTCCCTGCTGGCCCAGTGGTTAAGAATCCGCCTTCCAACACAGGGGACATGGGTACGATCCCTGGTCGGGGAACTAAGATCCCACATGCCGTGGGGCAACTAAGCCCATGCACCACAACTAGAGAGCCCACATGCCGCAACTACTGAGACGGTGTGCCACAACTAGAGAGAAGCCTGCACGCTGCAACAAAGAGCCCACGTGCCACAACTAAGACCCAACACAGCCAAATTAAATAATTAATTTAAAAGGGGGGGGGGACACCTTTACTGACCCCTGAAATATAGTTCTCCATTTCTAGTGTAACTGGGTTGCTTTGCACTGTCTTTCTCACGGGTCTTTTAAGTATGTGCTTCGGCTGAGGGGGAATATGAGGTGAGCCTGAGTTCCTGAAATATAGGAACTCTACAATAATATAGCTTGGGATTAACCATTCTGATGTTTGACATTTCCTCTATTGCATTATTTTGCTTCTCTTATTTGGGAAATATGCAAATGTTCTAATTTTCTTCCCATTTTGCTCAAGCTCTCATTTTATTCAGTTTTCTGTCTCGTCTTCCCTTCTCCACCTTCTAATTTCTTTGTCAGTTCTACAATGAATTTGTGGAGCTATTTCCTTCTGTTTCTTCCCATAGGTCATGTCTCTCTTATTATCTCACCCTGTCTTCCCTAAGTTCTTGTATGTCTGTTTTGTACTTTCTTTATAGAAATAATTGTGAAATATCTATTTACAATTATGAACTACTCCATGGCAATATTATGCTACTGACTGGTCTTTAGTTACCAATAACTTTTCACTAAGTTATTTTCCATTTGTCCATTTCATGTAAGCTTTCAAAGATAAAGGTGATCCTGATATTGCTTACTATCTTTAATGACCATAAGATCTGTAGTAATGCCCTTTCATTCACTCTTAACATTGGTGATTTGTGTGGTTTTCAATCAGTCCTACTAATGATGTTTTCAAAGAACTAGGGTTTTTTTGTTGTTTTTTTTTAACATCTTTATTGGAGTATAATTGCTTTACAATGGTGTGTTAGTTTCTGCTTTATAACAAAGTGAATCAGTTATACATATACATATGTTCCCATATCTCTTCCCTCTTGCATCTCCCTCCCTCCCACCCTCCCTATCCCACCCCTATAGGTGGTCACAAACCACCAAGCTGATCTCCCTGTGCTATGCGGCTGCTTCCCACTAGCTATCTATTTTACGTTTGGTAGTGTATATATGTCCATGCCACTCTCACTTTGTCACAGCTTACCCTTCCCCCTCCCCATATCCTCAAGTCCATTCTCTAGTAGGTCTGTGTCTTTATTCCCGTCTTACCCCTAGGTTCTTCATGGCCTTTTTTTTTTTCCCTTAGATTCCATATATATGTGTTAGCATACTGTATTTGTTTTTCTCTTTCTGACTTACTTCACTCTGTATGACAGACTCTAACTCCATCCACCTCACTACAAATACCTCCATTTCATTTCTTTTTATGGCTGAGTAATATTCCATTGTATATATGTGCCACATCTTCTTTATCCATTTATCTGATGATGGACACTTAGGTTGCTTCCATGTCCTGGCTATTGTAAATAGAGCTGCAATGAACATTTTGGTACATGACTCATTATTTTTTTTTTAAATTTATTTATTTATGGCTGTGTTGGGTCTTCGTTTCTGTGCGAGGGCTTTCTCTAGCTGTGGCAAGCGGGGGCCACTCATCATTGCAGCGCGCGGGCCTCTCACTATCGCGGCCTCTCTTGTTGCGGAGCACAGGCTCCAGACGCGCAGGCTCAGTAACTGTGGCTCCCGGGCCCAGTTGCTCCGGGGCATGTGGGATCTTCCCAGACCAGGGCTCAAACCCGCGTCCCCTGCATTGGCAGGCAGATTCTCAACCACTGCGCCACCAGGGAAGCCCACATGACTCTTTTTGAATTACGGTTTTCTCAGGGTATATGCCCAGTAGTGGGACTGCTGGGTTGTATGGCAGTTCTATTTTTAGTTTTTTAAGGAACCTCCATACTGTTCTCCATAGTGGCTGTATCAATTTACATTCCCACCAAGAGTGAAAGAGGGTTCCCTTTTCTCCACACCCTCTCCAGCATTTATTGCTTGTAGATTTTTTGATGATGGCCATTCTGACTGGTGTGAGGTGATACCTCAATGTAGTTTTGATTTGCATTTCTCTAATGATTAGTGATGTTGAGCATTCTTTCATGTGTTTGTTGGCAATCTGTATATCTTCTTTGGAGAAATGTCTAATTAGGTCTTCTGCCCATTTTTGGATTGGGTTGTTTGTTTTTTTGTTACTGAGCTGCATGAGCTGCTTGTAAATCTTGGAGATTAATCCTTTGTCAGTTGCTTCATTTGCAAATACTTTCTCCCATTCTGAGGGTTGTCTTTTGGT
This sequence comes from Eschrichtius robustus, assembly GCF_028021215.1. Taxonomy (NCBI): domain Eukaryota; kingdom Metazoa; phylum Chordata; class Mammalia; order Artiodactyla; family Eschrichtiidae; genus Eschrichtius; species Eschrichtius robustus. The sequence continues at coordinate 43,833,275 of NC_090843.1, forward strand.
CTTGTTTATGGTTTCCTTTGCTGTGCAAAAGCTTTTAAGTTTCATTAGGTCCCATTTGTTTATTTTTGTTTTTATTTCCATTTCTCTAGGAGCTGGGTCAAAAAGGATCTTGCTGTGATTTATGTCATAGAGTGTTCTGCCTATGTTTTCCTCTAAGAGTTTGATAGTGTCTGGCCTTACATTTAGGTCTTTAATCCATTTTGAGTTTATTTTTGTGTATGGTGTTAGGGAGTGTTCTAATTTCATACTTTTACATGTAGTTGTCCAGTTTTCCCAGCACCACTTATTGAAGAGGCTGTCTTTTCTCCACTGTATATGCTTGCCTCCTTTATCAAAGATAAGGTGACCATATGTGCATGGGTATATCTCTGGGCTTTCTATCCTGTTCCATTGATCTATATTTCTGTTTTTGTGCCAGTACCATACTGTCTTGATTACTGTAGCTTTGTAGTATAGTCTGAAGTCAGGGAGCCTGATTCCTCCAGCTCCATTTTTCGTTCTCAAGATTGCTTTGGCTATTCGGGGTCTTTTGTGCAAAGAACTAGTTTTTGACTTAACTGATTTGCTCTGTTGTTTGTCCATTTCCTTTCATTAATTTCCATTTATTATTTTCTTCCTTTTACTTATTTTAGGTAAACTTGCTCCTCTTTTTTAGATGCGTAAGGTGAAAGGGTTTAGACCTTTCTTCTTCCAAACATGAGCATTTAGCGCTATAAATATCCCCCGTCTCTGCTTTAGTTACATTCCATTTTTCATATGCTGTGTTTTTTCAGTCTTTCAATTCAAAATCTGCTCTTTTTTCTCTTGATCTCTGCTTGACCCATTGTTTAATTTCCAAACATTGTACAGGTTTTACAGAGAGATGTTTATTACTGAATTCTAATTTAACTGCACTTTGGTTATAAAACATACTCTGTTTTTGAGACTTGTTTATCACCCAGCATACGGTCAGTCTTGGTCAATGCTGTATGTACAGTATGTGGATATAGTATTCTATAAATATCAGGTGAGTCAAAATGATGTTGTAGTTGATGTCTTCTATATCCTGACTCATTTCCTATCTCCTAGTTGCATCATTTACTAAAAGAGGATTGCTCATCTCTAACTTTAATTGTTGATTTCTCTATTTTCAGCTGTAATAGTGCTTCGTGTATTTTTAAAATTTTTAAAATTTTTAAAATTCATATTTTTTCAACGTATTTGAATAGTCATTTTAAAAGATTGAACATATTCAAGGAAGAACAAATGTCTGCCAGTCATCTCCCCTAAAGAAATAAATATTAAATAATAAAATACTCATTACACATGAGTAGGTATTTTTATAATATATAAGTATGGTTATCTAAGGCAATTCCAAATAAATTGGATAAAAGTTCCAGTGAAGTAGGAGGTATGGTACTCTGCTGGAAATAAAAGAGCTTTAAACAAAGTTATGACTGTTTGGAACAGCTAACCTGTCATCTTCTACTCGATCTATTTATGAAATATATATGCCTTCTAATATGAGTTTTACCATCCAAATGTAAATAGTTCAACTATTCTGACTTCTGCTAAGAAAAGTAAAATTTTCACTAGATAAAAGGTCAAAGTGTAATCGTTCAAGAATAGAGCAAAATCTTCTGAATCTCCAAGAGATGAGATGATCAAGCCTCATTTCCCAATAACACAAAGGACAAGTTTGTCAACCTGTCAAATATCTCTTCAAATTCAAAATCTAAAGATCTACCTCCCCAAAAAATAAATATCAATAAGAATTAGAACATTTTAAAACCTCTCAACTGGTTTTAACTAGACTAATGAGGTACAAGTGAAATATATTCTAATTACCATTCTACATAACATGATCTAACACGAAGTAGCATATAACTATGCTGAGGTTACAAAAACCTAAAACCCTAACATATAGGCAACATTTTATTTCAAACTCTAAAAATAATACAACACAATTCATAATTATATACATGTGAGATATTTATAAGTAACCATGAACCATATTAATAAATTCCAACTAGTCCAAGGACAATGACAATAACATTAAAAAACATATAATGAGTTTATTCTAACAAATAAGGAAAAGAACTGCCCACTTATCCTTCCAGAATATTTCCCATGATTTTTTAAAATCATTTGGAGATATTAAAACATTCTTAATGAAGGAATGCAAACAAAGGTACTAAACAAATCTAGTAATGTCATCTACACATTTCACGAACTTACACGCCCTTTCAATCAAGAGAACTAGAAGCTTCCAGAGGGCAGAGACTACATCGTGTTTATTGTTGTAATACGTTGAACATAACATTATTTGTTAAAAGAATCTATTAAAAATTAAGAAAAGAATTGATGTTAACTACTTGTTATCAATTAACTACTCTCTATGATACTATAATGGTGTATACATGTTTGTCTAAAACCACAGAATGTTTGTCCAAATATATATAGATATATAAATAAATATATGTTTGTCCAAAACCATAGAATGTACAATACAAGACTGAATGAACTGAAGAGAGAAATACTTGGCAAAATTCCATTATGAAGTAAAGATATGAAAATGTTTGACATTCTACCTTTTGAATCTCACTTATCTGATAATAAGTACCATGACTGTGGCTGCTCTATAATTTTGATTATTGTGCATATGATAAATACCAGCCATTGTTATAAAGACACTGTATTATTTCATTTAACCCTTATGTGATCTATTTACAGAGGAAAGCTTTTCATTAAGCATTTTCAGCAATGGAATATCATAGGAAAATGTTTCTATCAACAGCAAGGGCTTCAAATATTGAATATTTAATATTTTAAATTGCTGATATTCATTTACTAATTGATTAGGAAAATGATTTATAGACATAGAAGACAGAGACAGAAAACACAGAAAACGAAGATTGAAAGCTGTAAACTTGCCTTCACTAGCATCATGTTTCCAAAAAATCAAAAAGAAAATAAATCTGCCTCTGGTATTCACAAAGTAAATATTATAATTAGCCATAATTACAGTACAACTCTTATACTGTATTCTTTGAAATTAATAATTCAGGATACTAAAATGTTGCTTTGGGATTGGGGGAGGGAAGTATTGGGAGTTTGGGATTAGCAGATGCAAACTGTTATATTTGGATGGATAAACAAGGTCCTACTATACAGCACAGGGAACTAGATTCAATATCCTGTGATAAATCATGATGAAAAAGAAATATGTATAACTGAATAACTTTGCTGTAGAGCAGAAATTAACACAACATTTTAAATCACTACACTTCAATAAAATTTTTAAAAAATAAATAAAATCTTACTTTGTAATTCCCAATGTAAAAGAAAATCAGTTTTTCTTGATAATAGCAGAAAATTAATAAATTGTTCACTATTTTATAATTTTTGAAGATCTATGAATTTAGGGAGTCTAAATTCTACTACAACCTGTTTTTTCCTTTTCATGGACAACAATATTCCTCCATAAGGGAAACCACTGGCAGAGGGATACCGCAAAACAGAGGCAAAAAAGTTAAGTTAAAAATTAAAATTTTACTTAATGGTTAAGAAATGGATCATAAATACAGTTCCCTAAAAAAAAAGGAAGTTAATTTTGAGTCATGATACTATAAAGAAACTTTGAAAACTAAAATAATATACTAAGAAAAATTTGTGTATTCTTTAAGGCAGAAGCAATAACACTCCAAACAAAACAAAGGAAAATCTTGCTTGAATTTATTTCCCTAGAAAGCAAGTTAATTTGTGAAATGCTTATCTGTCATGATAAACAAAGTATATACAGAATCATTTGCATATTAACAGATAAATATAACCACAGTTTAACTGAAAAACATGGGATACTGGAAATGAGAGCACTAAGTCTGGTTCAATTCACGAAAAAGATGTTAATTATACGAACTTCTGCCAAGCAAGCATAGACACCAAATATGCTCTACTGCATAAAAGCATACTTGGTTTTATTATTCCAGTGTTACCCTAAAACTTTACCAATGTGCATGAAGTTTGCGTATGAAATCAATACAAACCAACATATTAAACACGTCAAAGAAGCCAACAGATCATTACAGCATTTGAGACACACTGAGAAATGTAAACAAGCTAAAGCTAATAGATTATATGCAATCTATTTCTCAAAATCAAGGAATACCAAAACTTACCAAAAGATATTTTAGAAAAGGATATGTGTAAAAACTTATTACTTCTGATATTTCCCTTCTTCATACTTAAAATGACAACAGAAAATCTGAGCCCTTGCTTTTATATATTTTTTAGAAGGTGCCTATATTGTTCTAAATCAGTTCTTCTAATTTGACTTACTAAAGCACAAGAAGATCATTATTTGTACACTGTAGAGTATGTTTGTTTGAAACTTGTGAGGAATATTTACATTCCATAATACCTGATAAAGCCACATGATTGTCCTTTCTTTTTCCTGTGGTATGAGGTTTAGAAAAAAAAGCAGATGACACTTTAAATACTTATAATAATATGCAAGGTTATTTTATAGTGAAGTATAAACTGAACTGCAACAACTCCAAATGCCATATAGATATGGTTAAAACTTAAAAGTCATTTTCCAGTTTGAACAGTATCATTACTATGAAAGATTACTTTTCTTAGTAGTTAAAACAAAAACGTTTTTCTAATATGACTGCTCTTATAAAGGTAGGTAGAATGGGGCAGGGGGGATCCAGAGGAATCAAACAACAAACAAAAGTTGTGAAATACACATATTACATCCAAAGTGGCTAATTATAATTTTGAAACAATATGGTAGAAGTGAAATGTATAACTGCCTTCCACTAATTAAAAAGTTTTGATAAAAATATATAGGGGAAGAAAGTGAAAATAAATTATTTGTAACATAACTTTGAAACGTTGGTAATTCAAAGAAATAATCCTCATTCACAATTCACAAATAAAACTACTATATGAATGGTCACAGATGCAGATATACAAAATGCAAAATACTAAGATTATATTGGAGCAATTTGTAACCACAGCTTAACCACAGCAAGATGTGAATTTTTGATCCAACCTTGTAAGAAATTTTAGATTTCATTATGAGGAACAAGAATTCTCTTTCTTGCCCAAGATCAAGAAAACTAACAACATACTAATTAAAGCTATCTATTCAATACCTAAATAAAAGACTGCCTAAATAAATTTCTTCTCAAGTGAAACCATGAGTATATTTGCCTTACAAAACAATAGTGCAATTAGTGTTTTTCAAGAATTATATAAAAGGTATTTAAGAAGATTAGTAAAGGGCTGGAACTGGAGATACAAGTTAGTACAGACGTTCATATGACACAAGGGCAGACAAATTGAAATTTAGATTGTTTTAGAATACATAAAATGCAAGGTCAAAGTATTTATCCTATACATAGTATAGAAACACTAACTTTAAAAGAAAAGGATGAAAAGCAGGTGGTGACAGATGAATGGAACGAAGTTTCAGAGAAATTAAAGGGAAATGTCTCTAAGGTTCTGGTCCCTGTGGGATGGAGAGCTAAAAATGGAAACTGGAAATTCCCATTTCAACTTCCAGGATTAAGCAGTTTAATAGTTATCAGTCTGATGCTCCTAAAGTGGTTAGGCTTTATTTTGAAAAGCATACTTTAAGATCTAAATTCTCCTCAGAAATGAGCAGAATGTTTCTTCTCCCTCATCAAAAATAACTTCTTTACATTTTGAACCTAGATTTTTAAATAAAGGAGAGACTTAAAAAAAAAAAAAAAGCATATCTCAGGCAAGGCTCAGTTCACTGGATCTATGTCACATTGATTTATAACAGTTATTTCTTAGGGGGAAAAAAGCACACACAGATGCAAACAATTACTCTATTTTTGTAGGCAACAAGTGAGGTGGGTGGTAACTGAGAAATTTTTTTAAAATCCTGTCACAACATTCTGCTTTTTCTTAAGAAACCCTCCTCACACAACAAACGTTTGCCACATCAGAGAATTTCCAGGGCCCGAAGCACCACTTTGATTCCAGACCGCTGCAGGCATTAGCAGGAGGTAATTAGGGTAAAAAGTTCAGCCACAGTTCCATGTCTAGAGTCCTGCCAGAAATAAATTTCCTCTCTGTTCACTGGTTTCTACTGTACCCTCCCGAAGAATCATACTGAAAACACATTTATCTTTGTGGAGTTTGTTCCTCTTCTAATTAACGTTATGGCGTTTACAGTGTTTAATAATTTAAAACGTCCCCCATCGCGGCAGTTTTGTCTTTAACAGTGGAGGGGTGCATTATCATTTTTCCTATACTGCTGCTTCATTTGACAAGTGACTCACAGAAGTATGCAGTGCAGCTGTTTTCATCAAGCTCTCTGGTCATCATAAACTTTACTTTTATTTCCTTGTTTGAAAAAGGTGCATGGACGAAACTGACAAACAGATGCATTCAGTATGTGTTTGCTGAAATTTTTCAGGGAAATGAAGACTAATAGGTAAACAGAGTTAGAATAAAATAGGAAATGTTACTCTAACACATACAAATTTATTATATTTCATTATTTCCACAGAGCTAAATACAAACTGTGTATTTAAATAAGTGATAAAACCTAAATATACCACATGTTTAAGCACTTAAAAGTTTTTAAAAAAAACTCCAAAGGGACACTCAAAATACTGTCTCTTGTTCACTCCTCTCCACAAGCACATTTACCCACCCCACATCAGGAGGCTCTAATACGCCAGTTATTGTATAATAACTGTTTTAACCTTCCTTGGATATTGTGTTTGAAAAACAAGATGTTAGTAAAATTACTTGAATGCCAAGAAAAAAAGACTCGTTATACCAAAAGTTACTGACAAAGAACAAAATCAGTTAACATTAAGATATAACACACTCAAAAGACTAAAAAACAAAAACAATAACAAAAACAAAATCTTGCTTCTAGGATATTACATTGGTTGTGACAACCACCTTGAGGCCAGGAAATTTAGTTTTAAAATAACAATCTGTTTCTAAACATAAAACAATAATTCAAGTCATTTGTAATTTTTTTGAAGTTTTTCAGCAGAGTATAAGTCCAAAGGAGTTTTTGTGTATTGCACCTCTGTATCCTAAGGTATATTCAGCTTTACAAACTGAAATAAACAAGAAAATTGTGGCCCTCTGTAACATCCTGCACAGAATAAAAAACCAGGATCTTATCGCCTTAAAAAAAAAAAAAAAATCAACCAATCTCCTCTACCATTGCACTTTCCCACCAAGTAATTATTCAGGACTTCTTATTTGTCCTTTTTCCCCCCTCATGATCTGGATGGCTTCAAGAATTTCTGCCATCTTTGAGGGGAATTTTCCAACTAGACTTATACAACAATATCATGTTTTGTACCATTATAGTTGGATTTATAGTTCTCGAACATTAAAAAAAAAGGAAGCTATTTAAAGGTATTCTATCACTGGAATTAAACTAGGAAGAGAGATTGGGATTGACATATATACACTTATATGTATAAAATGGATAACTAGTAAGAACCTGCTGTATAGAAAAATAAACAAAATTAAATTAAAAAAAAAAACTAGGAAAAGAAATTAAAAAAAGAAATAATATTTAAATGACTACAAAAGGAGAAAAAGCAAACCTAAGATTTCAAATCCTAATTTTTTAAGGCAGCCTTATAGAACCCACGGTATCATCAACAAAGGAAATGATACACAGTTACTATATTGTTCCAATTATATGATAATTCCATATACTGACATTAAAGGTTCACAAAACAGTAAAATCCTGGTTTTCATTACATGTACATAACAGAATATCATATATAAGTCATACACCACCAAATCAAGCAATTTTCTACATAATACTGAAGCCAAAAGAAGACAAATGTTTTTCTTTACAGTGAGTACATATTAAGTTTTGTTTAGGGAATACCTGTCTACCTTAAAGTCATGAGGGGGACTTCCCTGGTGGTCCAGCGGTTAAGAATCTGCCTTCCAATGCAGGGAATGTGGGTTTGATCCCTGGTCAGGGAACTAAGATCCCACATGTCATGGGGCAACTAAGCCTGCAAGCTGCAACTACTGAGCCCGCACGCCACAACTAGAGAGAAGCCTGCGTGCCGCAATGAAAGATCCCTGGCTCCACAACTAAGACCCAACGCAGCCAAATAAATAAATAAACAAAATTTTTTAAGTCATGAGGATATTTTCTTCATCTTCAAAATATTTTGTTTCTTCTCTCACCTTTAGGTCTACAATACATCTTAAGTTGATTTTTGCATGATATGTGATAGGAAACAAGTTTCTTCATTTTCCATATGAATACCCAAATGACCCAGAACCATACATGAATTGCCTTTGTACTGCAGTGCCATTTTTACCATAAAAATATGTGAATCTGTTTCTGGACGCCCTACGTATTCCACTAATCTAATGGTCTCTCCTTATGCCGATGCAACTTTGACTATTGCTTTATAAATATCAAGTAGTGTAACCCTACCAACTTTGTTCTTCAAAACTGTCTTGGATATTCTTGGGCCTATGTATTGATAACCATATACATTTTGGAGTCAGCTTCATGACCTTGAGGTAAACAGGATATAAAAAGCGCTGATCAGGGACTTCCCTGGTGGTACAGTGGTTAAGAATCTGCCTGCCAATGCAGGGGACAAGGGTACAATCCCTGGTCCGGGAAGATCCCACATGCCATGGGATCTTCAACAAAGCCTGAGTGCCACAACTACTGAGTCTGTGCTCTAGAGCCCGTGTGCCCCAGCTACTGAGCCCACGTGCTACAACTACTGAAGCCCGTGCACCTAGAGCCCGTGCTCCGCAAGAAGAGAAGCCACCACAATGAGAAGCCCGAGCATCACAACGAAGAGTAGCCCCCGCTCGCCGCAACTAGAGAAAGCCCGCGTGCAGCAACAGAGACCCAACGTAGCCATAAATAAATAAATAAATAAATATTTTTTTTTAAAAAAAAGCACTAATCATAAAAGCATTGATAGGGGGCTCATGTTAAAACTACTCCAACAAATGAATAAGAAAAGGACATTTAAAACAAAAGGAAAATGGGCTTAAGACTTGTTCATGCACTTCAGAGGAAGTTGAAATAGATTAAAATATATATAAAAGTATTCAAATTCATTAGCTGTCAGTAAAATGAAAACAAAAACCACATGAGATACCAATGCATATTCACCAGAATGGCTAAAATGAAGGCTATCAATGCCAAATTTTCACACAAAGTACTGCAATTGGAAGCCTTATGAACTGCTGGTAGGAAGGCAACTGGTATAACCACTTTAGAGAACTGCTTGGTAATATCAAGCAAAGCACAACTTATGACCTTGCAATTCCACTACTAGGTACATATACCAAACAGAAATGCACACCAAAAATTGTACTCCCATGTATACAAATGTTCATATCAGCATTGTTCACTATAGTCCAAAACGGCAAATTATCCAAATGTCCATCAACACCACATAGCATTGCCTTGTCCAACATTCTCTAACCACCTTCCCTAGTATTTCTTACATCACTTGTTAACATACTATATATTTTACTTATTTGTTTCTCTCTCCCTGCTAGAAAGTCAGCTCAAGCAATGCATAGATCTTTGTTTCCTTAGATCCGAGTGTCTCAACCTTGGCCCTATGGGCATTATAGGCTGGAAAATCCTTTGTTGTCAGGAGCTGATCTGCACATTATAGGATGTTTAGCATCATCCTTGACTCTGCCGTAACACTAGCACCTCCCAGTCCCCAGATGTGACATCCAAAAATGTCACCAGGCACTGCCAAGTGTCTCCTGGGGGTCAAAACCACCTGTCTCATCTCCCTCTCAGCTAAAAGCCACTGCCTTGGATTACTACTGAATTCCCACATACTATGAGAGCAGCTGAAATATAGCAGGTACCCATAAATAATACAGGTAGCTATAAACATTTCTTGAAAGAAGATAAAATTCTTTCTTACAACAAAAGGGGGAAAAACATTAAAATAAAGCATTTTTTGAGACAGTAGCACAGGTAACCTATAGCAAACATTTTAAAATCATACACACAGGTATGATTTACCCAGTAGCAAACAAGGATTCCTTACATCTCACAGAGGTGTATAGTAATTAATTTCCTATCAATTAATTAACATACTCTTTGACTATAACATATTTAAGTCTTAGTTAAAGCAAATTACCTTTCTCAATTCCCAATACTTTTGATTCAAGAAAATCATCAAGTAACACAACTAGTGAGATTTAGCAAGATTTTTATTCTGGCTAAATACCCTACAGCTACAACACGAAAATATTTCCCCCAAAAAATTGTGGAATAATACTTGATTTGGAAACTGACGTGGTTCTTCATAATGAATTCCCTAACTCTCATCATCAATTTTGTCTCTGGGATAGGCACAACATAACAGTGATCTCTTCTCAAGGCTTATTCACTGTGTACATGCCCTGTTGCACCAGCAGTAGAATAAGCATGCCTGTACGGAATTCCACAAAGTCAGAATCTATACAGATGTTCTTTCCCTTTTGGTTTTCCTTTAATTTGCAAATCTTGTAATCTAAGCCTGAAGCTGACTGAACCAACATTTAAACCAGTATAGCAGTATCAGCCAAAAGCTCAATCTGTTTTCTATTTATATGTCAAGACTGCATCCTTTTGGTGGCTGAAAAAAACTGTTGTTTTGAAATGATTACACAGAAAACTGCAACCCCTTTAGCTGTTTTCTGAACTAGAGGGAAAACGTTTCTTTTAAAGGGCCTTTAGTTTAAGATACAGAGCAGAAGAAAAAAACTTTGAATTCAAGACTCCCACCTTTTGTTTCTGTTTTTTAAATTAATTAATTAATTAATTAATTTACTGGCTGTGTTGGGTCTTTGTTGCTGCTCGCGGGCTTTCTCTACTTGCGGCAAGTGGGGAATACTCTCCGTTGCGGTGCACGGGCTTCTCATTGCGGTGGCTTCTCTTATTGCGGAGCACGGGCTCTAGGTGGGCGGGCTTCAGTAGTTGTGGCTCGCAGACTCTATAGAGCGCAGGCTCAGTAGTTGTGGCGCACGGGCTTAGGTGCTCCGCGGCATGTGGGATCTTCCCGGACCAGGGCTCAAACCTGTGTCCCCTACATTGGCAGGCGGATTCTTAACCACTGTGCCACCAAGGAAGCCCCCACCTTTAGTTTTTAGCTATATAATATAAAGTCATATTAAACTACATGACAGCAAAGTATCTCCCCTCAAAAAAGATCTCAATGATACTCAAAGAGACTTATTACGTAGAAATGTGCTTCTTTTATGGAGCACTGGGAGGGACAGCAGGGGTGCATTATAAAGGGGCATGAGAAAACTATTGTGGGTAGTGGACATGCTCATTATCTTGACTGGAACGATGGTCTCATGGGTGTGCACATACGTCAAAATTCATCATACTGTACACTTGAAATATGTGCCATTTGTCATGTTTCAATTATACCTCAATAAAGATATAAATAAATATAACATGGGCTTTCTTGGGGAGTATAAACAAATTACCATTTTCCAATGAAAGTAAAGGGCTCCAATTCATCAGAGACACTATAAATACAGCACTGGGCTAGGGCATGAAGCCAGACAAACCTGTAGCGCAGATACTGGATAAACTGGGCATAACCACACTCTTCCAAGAGTCATACAGGCAACACTTAACAATTTACCTATACATTTATAAATATATATTATATATATATATAGTTCTTCATATATATATACACGAAAAGAAATTCCTAGTAAAGAGTGTTCCCTGGATACCCTTCATATCTTTCTGACCAAATAATATGAGGTGCACGTAATATGGGCTTGACATTGTACTAAATATCTGAAAATATTGTCATATTTAATCCTCACAAGGACCTAGCACGAAGCTGTGTAAGAGCACCACATTACAGATAAGGAAACTGAGCCTGAGAATTGTTGAATAATAATTCACTCTAGTAATTCATATCTAGGTCTGTGTGACCCCTAAATCTCTGTTCTTTCCAGTGTTCTATCCTTCTATCCGTGGATTCAGGAGTGTCAATGAACATTACAGAGTACCCACCTTAGGCTAAATGCATACAGAAAGGAAATTAGAGAACCCAAAATGAAAACCAGATCCATTAAACATAAGTATCACTATAGGTAGAGTTTCTTTTAGATTAACACAACAAAAGGTGCCACTGAAGGCCCACCATCATCCAGAATATCATAATGTCAAAATTTGTTTTTAATAAAGGCTTCTTTCTTCAACTATACATTACAGACTACTGTTCTCTGGCAATCTTTGCTTTGTCAGATTTTTAGAAGTTCCTGTAAAATTCCCTGGCTAATAGCAAAGGATTGATGAATCTATAGATCTGTACATGTAATAACAAACCATGATAGTGTTCCACACAGAGGTAATCAGAAAGAGTCCAAATGTATACCTCTGGCCCAAAGCAACGTGAGAGCAACATAGTCCAAAAGAAAGACAAAATGAGCTTCATGTGTAATTTTTAATTTTCTAGTAGCCACGTTAAAAAGAAACAAGTGAAATTAATTTTACTATATTTAACTTAATATATCCACAACATCAGCATTCCATTGGCACCAACCACGTTTCAATTGTTTAATAGACAAATCTGCTTAAACAGTACATGAAGAGAATTTCTAGCCAGCTAATAACTTAGGTGTACAGATCCTAAGGAAAAGTGATAACACATATAACACATCCCAAGAAAAGAGATATCATCATTCTCCCAAGTCACTGTAATGATGGGATTTCAATACTTACTTTCTGAATACAGGTTCAAAAGTTGATGTGGATTAATTCTCTAAGAACCTCTATTAAAATCAGATAGAACCATACAACAAGAATTAGATGTACCTCTTGGAAAACACACCTCTTTGCAATGTGGCCACAGGAAACACATGCAGTAGTTAAATGGTGGGAGAGATGGTCTCATTTTAATAAAATCTGTGGCTAATTTCTGTTCTCAACAAGTTTTGAATCAGACAGTATAGGAAACAAACCTTTCACAACAAGTGCTTTTTTCTTCTTTGCTTACCAGCATTCTCTGACACAAAATCTTAAAAAGCTGAACAAGAAATTCTTAGATATGGTGGCAGCACATGATGGCCTATTTTAAGCTTTAAGTTCTTTCCATTTATAACTAATATTTTAAAATATGTGTATTAATGGAATATGTATTAAATGGGATAGTATACATAATAAGGTAGCACCAATATTCACCATTAAATAAAAATATGCCATAATATATTAATAAGAGGTAAAAACAAGCAAGGTGCAGATAAGAACAATGCAACTCAAGTATCTTTACAAATGTGTTTGTGCATGTATATAAGGCCACCTAACTCTGAATCTCCAAATGTCTTTGAAAAACACCACCTATCAACAAGGAAAGCAAATGAAATCACCCTGAAATCACACTATATCATAACTACGAGAGGGAGGAGAGAGAAAAGCCAAGAACTTTAAATAACATTTATGGGGGGGTGGGGCGCCACGGGGGCCGCAGGGATCATGATTCAAAACTGGCAGAGCCTTCTCTGCTGGCTGGCAGCAAAGCGGAGATTACTTGGAAAACAAGGAGAGAATGCAATAGTCCTACTAGTGGTGGGGCATAGATAAAATCACCTAAGATTTACTCCCAGAAGCAAGTGGGTCTCACCCTGAGTAGGGAAATGCTACAAACAGGTCTAAGATCAGTTGGCTCAAAGCCTTGGCTACTAATGAATCAAAAGTAGGGGGATGAGGGTGTGTGCAGGACCAGAGATGTCAGAGGGAAAGCATCTGAGAGGAATCACATCAGACATGGGATGTATCCGTGGGAACTTAGCAGTGAAGGAAAAACAGAAGAAATGAGCTGAAAGTAAGGGTATTACAAGAAAACCACAGGAAGAACTGAAGCCATTGTGCCAAGGTGCCACTTATTAAAGAAACCCTGTACTTCCCTGTATCTACAGAAAAAGACGCACTCCCACTAGGAAACCAGGTAAAAACCCAAATCCCTCCAACCACAACCCTTAACCTCTATAAAAATGATTATTAATACTGCCCCAGAAAAGTCATACTGAGTGTATCATGAAGGAAAAAAAAAGTAATAGCAACATTCACACAAAACTACCAGAAGAAAAACCAGAATTTCATCTTAATGAAAATATTCCCCCCAAGTCCCACAAAATAGAAAACTATAACCCAAATATGCAAGCCTCACTTAGTGACTTTAATTTGTTCCTGAAAGCTCTGCCACTAAATGAAAAGGCATTAAGTGGAAAATCATTTCCATTACTTTTAATGGGAAAAACTGGAATGAGTTCTATCTCAATCCGTATCTTTACAGAGAGATAAAAATATATTAATTGAATATGAAAGTGTGTTTACATGAGAAACATTAATTTGAAAATATAGATTTTCAAATCTGTATTTAATTAAAATTTATATTTTAATTAAAAAATAATGAAAGTTTATCACACTAGTCAAAGTAGAAAGACTTTATTGTAAGTGGCTGTTGATAAAGAAGGGTGTCAGAGGGTCTTTTCTTTCTTTCTTTCTTTCTTTTTTAACATCTTTATTGGAGTATAATTGCTTTACAATGGTGTGTTAGTTTCTGCGGTATAACAAAGTGAATCAGCTATACGTGTACATATATCCCCATATCCCCTCCCTCTTGCGTATCCCTCCCACCCTCCCTATCCCACCCCTCCAGGTGGTCACAAAGCACCAAGCTGATCTCCCTGTGCGATGCAGCTGTTTCCCACTAGCTATCTATTTTACATTTGGTAGTGTATATATGTCCATGCTACTCTCTCACTTCGGCCCAGCTTACCCATCCCCCTCCCTGTGTCCTCAAGTCCATTCGCTACATCTGTGTCGTTATTCCTGTCCTGCCCCTAGGTTCTTCAGAACCTTTTTTTTTTTGGATTCCATATATATGTGTTAGCATACAGTATTTGTTTTTCTCTTTCTGACTTACTTCACTCTGTATGACAGACTCTAGGTCCATCCACCTCACAACAAATCACTCAATTTCGTTTCTTTCTATGGCTCAGTAATATTCCATTGTATATATGTGTCACATCTTCTTTATCCATTCATCTGTCAATGGACACTTAGGTTGCTTCCATGTCCTTCTATTGTAAATAGTGCTGCAATGAACATTGTGGTACATGACCCTTTTTGAATTATGGCTTTCTCAGCGTATATGCCCAGTAGTGGGATTGCTGGGTCATATGGTAGTTCTATTTTTAGTTATTTAACGAACCACCATACTGTTCTCCACAGTGAGAAGGTCTTTTCTTGAAAGGCGAATCTACTTTCAGGTGATCTACTTTCAGATGGATATGCAATATCAGAATCTGACACGTTTGACAGAAAGTATCTTTTCCTTGACACTACGACTCTAAAGTTTTTAACAGACAATCTGATCTAGCCATAAAAGAAGGATCTTTTAAAGGAGGCAAGAATATACAATGGAGAAAAGACAGCCTCTTCGATAAGTGGTGCTTGGAAAACTGGATAGCTACATGTAAAAGAATGAAATTAGAAGACTCCCTAAACACCATACACAAAAATAAACTCAAAATGGATTAAAGACCTAAATGCAACGCCAGACACTATAAAACTCTTAGAGGAAAACATAGGCAGAACACCCTATGACATAAATCACATCAAGATCCTTTTCGACCCACCTCCTAGAGAAATGGAAATAGAAACAAAAATAAACAAATGGGACCTAACGAAACCTAGAAGCTTTTGCACAGCAAAGGAAACCACAAACAAGATGAAAAGACAACCCTCAGAATGAGAGAAAATATTTGCCAATGAAGCAACTGACAAAGGATTAATCTCCAAAATTTACAAGTAGCTCATGCAGCTCAATATCAAAAAACAAACAGCCCAATCCAAAAATAGGCAGAAGACCTAAACAGACATTTCTCCAAAGAAGATAAACAGATTGCCAACAAACACATGAAAAGATGCTCAACATCACTAATCATTAGAGAAATGCAGATCAAAACTACAATAAGGTATCACCTCAGACCGGTCAGAATGGCTATTATCAAATAATCTAGAAACAATAAATGCTGGAAAGGGTGTGGTGAAAAGGGAACCCTCCTGCACTGCTGGTGGGAATGTAAACTGATACAACCACTATGGAAAACAGCATGGAGGTTCCTTAAAAAACTAAAACTAGAACTACCATATTACCCAGCAACCCCACTACTAGGCATATACCCTGAGAAAACCATAATTCAAAAAGAGTCATGCACCACAATGTTCCTTGCAGCACTATTTACAATAGAAGGACATGGAAGCAACCTAAGTGTCCATTGACAGATGAATGGATAAAGAAGATGTGGCACATATATACAATGGAATATTACTCAGCCATAAAAAGAAATGAAACTGAGTTATTTGTAGTGAGGTGGATGGACCTAGAGTCTGTCATGTCATACAGAGCGTATAAGTCAGAAAGAGAAAAACAAATACCATATGCTAACACATATATATGGAATCTAAAAAAAAAAAATGGTTCTGATGAACCTAGGGGCAGGACAGGAATAAAGACAGAGACGTAGAGAGTGGACTTGAGGACACAGGGATAGGGAAGGGTAAGCTGGGACGAAGTGGGAGAGTAGCATGGACATATATACACTATCAAATGTAAAACAGATAGCTAGCGGGATGCAGTGGCATAGCACAGGGAGATGAGCTCCGTGCTTCGCGACCACCTGGAGGGGTGGGATAGGGAGGATGGGAGGGAGGGAGACGCAAGAGGGAGGGGATATGGGGATATATGTATACGTATGGCTGATTCACTTTGTTTTACAACAGAAACTAACACACCACTGTAAAGCAATTATACTCCAATAAAGATGTTAAAAAAAAATTCTTTGTGGCTTCGTACACAAAATCTGTATATGCAAAAATAAATGGAGCACCTTGTCCACAAACTAAAGAAAAAAAAAAAAAAAAAGAAGAAGGATCTTTGAAAAAAAGTCCAAGGTGGAAGACTGACAGCTGCCTCATAGTTTGATAATGTTAATCCACCAGTGGTTTCATTCTCCATTTAATGTATTACATACATTTATTTTTAAGTTTCTCAAAAACCATGACTCCTTCTCATAACACAATGCAATTTCCTAGAACATACAACCAGTTCAGTAGAGTGAGCTAACTCTAAAGAAAATATACTTTTTAAATTCTATGTCCATTTTCAGTCCTCTTTGTAAGACCGTCTTTTGCTTAATTATTAAAGCTTTTTTCCTTTGCTTCCCCTGTACCTGCACCATCTCCCCAACAATTTTTCAACCTTTTGGGGACTCATAAAGCTCTTGCTCTCAAAACACACATTAAAAGTTGTAGCAGAAGGCTTCCCTGGTGGCGCAGTGGTTAAGAATCCGCCTGCCAATGCAAGGGACACGGGTTCAAGACCCGGTCCGGGAAGATCCCACATGCCACGGAGCAAGTAAGCCCATGCGCCACTACTACTGAGCCTGTGCTCTAGAGCCCGCGAGCCGCAACTACTGAGCCCGTGTGCCACAACTACTGAAGCCCACACATCTAGAGCCCATGCTCCACAACAAGAGAAGCCACAGCAACGAGAAGCCCACGCACTGCAACAAAGAGTAGCCCCCGCTCGCCGCAACCAGAGAAAGCCCGCATGCAGCAACGAAGACCCAAGGCAGCCAAAAATTTTTTTAAAAGTTGTAGCAGAGAAAAACTGATTGGGACAAAATAAAAACTAAAATCAAGAATTCTCCAAAAGGGACTTCCCTGGCAGTCCAGTGGTTAAGACTCCACGCTTCCACTGCGGGGGGCATGGGTTCGATCCCAGGTTGGGGAACTAGGATCCTGAATGCCGCGCAGCGTGGTACGGCCAAAAATAAATAAATAAAATAAAAAAGAATGCTCCAAAACACATGGAAGTAGTGACCATAAACAACAGACTACAGTCATTAGGTGCTACTACATCATCCTTCTCACTAGGTATACAAAGGAAGAGATAATATGGTTCATGCATCTAATGCTGTATGCCAAACCACTAGAAATCATACTGGCTTAGGACAATAACCTATTTCTCATGAAAGAAGAGTTAACTGAATTGAGGGTTGAGAATAACAAAAAATGGGGGACGTACAAATAGAAACCACAATGAGAATCCATTACATATTTATTAGAATGGTTAAAACTTAAAAAGGCTGATAAAG
Source organism: Eschrichtius robustus (assembly GCF_028021215.1). Classification (NCBI taxonomy): domain Eukaryota; kingdom Metazoa; phylum Chordata; class Mammalia; order Artiodactyla; family Eschrichtiidae; genus Eschrichtius; species Eschrichtius robustus. The sequence goes on from NC_090843.1 coordinate 43,851,467, forward strand.
TCAAGGGCTGGTGAGGAAGTAGAGGAATTAGAAACCTCCTACACTGATGGTAGGAATGTAAAATGGGACAACCACTTTGAAAAACATACATCTAACATGTGATTCAGTCATTCTACTTGTAGATATTTGACCAAGAGAAAAGAAAGCATATGTCTATACAAAGACTTGAACATTAGGTTCAAAGCAGCAGTACCTGTAAAAGCCAAAACTTAGAAACAACCAAAATACCCATCAGCAGGTGAATAGATAACCAAATTATGGTACACTCATGTAGTATGATACTACTCAGCAATAAAGGTGAATGAGCTAATGATAAATGCAACAACATGAATGAATCTCAAAATAAATATGCTTCGTAAGAGAAGCCAGACCAAAAAAAGTACATACTATATAATTCCACTTACATAAAACTCTAGAAAATGAAAATTAATCTACAGTGACCGAAACCAGATCAGTAGTTATTTGAAGAAAAGGAGTTGGGAGGGAAAAATTATAAGGGGACATGAGGAATCTTTGGGGGTGATAGTTATATTCATTATCTTGTTTGTGGCGATGGCTTCATAGGTGTATACATATGCCAAACATATAAAATTGTACACTTTAAGGGGCTTCCCTGGTGGCGCAGTGGTTAAGAATCCACCTGCCAATGCAGGGGACACAGGTTCGAGCCCTAGTCTGGGAAGATCCCACGTGCCGCGGAGCAACTGAGCCCATGCACCACAACTGCTGAGCCTGTGCTCTAGAGCCCGCGAGCCACAACTACTGAGCCTGCATGCCACAACTACTGAAGCCTGCATGCCTAGATCCCGTGCTCCGCAGCGAGAGAAGCCACCACAATGAGAAGCCCACGCACAGCAACAAAGCGTAGCCCCTGCTCGCCGCAACTAAAGAAAGCCTGTGCACAGCAACGAAGACCCAACGCAGCCAAAAATAAATAAATAAAAAATTTATTTTAAAAAAAAGAATATATAGTTTATTGCATGTCAATTACACCTCGTAAAGCTGTTAAAAGTGTATACACACACAAACACATCAGAGTCTGCTAAAATTTATGATTCTGAATGAGTGACATCAGTAGTATTAATAAAGGAAGTGGTATTAATAAATCGACAGCACTTAGTCGTTCGTGTTACAATACAACATATAAAGTATATTTTGAACACAGAGTTCACTAGCTCAGTTGAATACAGAAAACCAGGAGGGACCAGGTTTGTCATGGCTCAGTTTGACCATGCGCTTAGGCAACAAGAAATGTTATAGCTTATTTCCACCTGGTCTTTGTCCATTTTGTTCTTACCGCTCTAACTTAACAGTCTCAACTCTTTCTTATACCCCCATTCCATCAAGGCTCCTTGACCTTCTTTTTAAGGTAAAATTCCATATTTACTAGTAATTTTTAAATTAACATTCCTTTTTAAATTTTAATCAGGACTACTGCTCTGATTACAACATTGTATAAACTTTCTCCACTGTTTTCCCCATAACCTCAGTTTTAGGGTGAAATTTTGCAGAATATAAGCATGCTGCCCCTGTAAATACACTCTGCTTTCAAGGCACCCGGCTCCCTGCCTTGGGAGGCTGGCACATATCAAACGGATTGCATCCATGGGCTCCCTGAACCTTCAGAACCTCCAGCTTCTGGCTGGGTTCAGCCTGAGAGAGCCATCTGGAGAAATGACAGTAAGGCGGGGACACCCCTGGCTGCTCCGCTGTCAGGTTATTGCAGATGGACCGAATCTCTCCACCAGAGGCCACAGCTCCTGTCAGGTAACCATCTTGATAGGGCTCTCATTGGGGGTTCTGCTAATGGCTCTCACCCCTTGCTTAGAAATGGTAAAGGGTCTCAGCTCCTATTCACTTTATTTAAACTCTCCTCATATTACCCAATTTGAGTATATCTTCTATTTCTAGCTAGGACCCTAACAGTACAGGTTTTCAGGAATACAAATATCACGTAATAGCAAGAAACGCAGTTCTTCCAAAAATTAAACCAGGATTCCTTTGGTTTAGTCACCTACATATAACCATTTTGGTGGGCCATTTGAAATTTGTACGAATTTCAGGCTTACAAGGAAATACACAACAATGTCTATAAAAACAATCTTACAACACACCACTAAGTGGTGTCCATAGTTTAGATACTATATTTTTAAATAAATACATAAAAAAACAACTTTTACCTGTTACAGTAATGTCATCTTATTTCCTTAAGGTTTTATTACATCCATAATCAGATTAACAGGGTGTGCTCTATCATGCTCTGAGGGCTCTGGTGGTTCTAAGACAATACTAAAGTCAAGAGGTCCATGAATAATCCATGATATTGGATACCCCAGTATCCTGACACATCTCATTAAAAACCTCTGTGCCAGGGTGGCAGCTTTCAGCATAAATGGTATATCAAAGATGTAAAAGCCCAGTCTTTGAAAGCAGTGAAGAGAGTCACAAGGCCATGCAGAGAGCTAGAAGAAAACGCAGAACACCCACAGAAATGTAAAAGACCACTGAGATGAACAAGTGAAAGACTGGGTACTTGAAGGAAGGCCAAGGAATTGCTCAAAAAGCTCATGTGTTAGAGCACCAAAGACCGGAAGAATGGCATAAATCTCTTTTTTGTATCTGCACAAGTAATGCCAGCCCAAACTGTGATTCCATCAGACCTCACAACACAACAGGATGAAAATCAGTTAAAACAAGGGCATCGTATGTAACAGCTCTGTGACATTTCATGACAAGAAGAAATGTCAGATACTTAGTATCCCAAGCAACCTCCCTTCTAGTTCTATTTAACATAACCCTTATTTATTTTAGACACAAGGTGAAATAAACTCTCTTCAGCAACACTTCAGGACAGTGAAACTGTGCTTAACCTCCACCTAAATAACTGCTGCTTTAGATCAGTGGCTACCAAACACCAGCCCTAAGAATGTCTATATGTGTATAACTGAGTCACTGTGCTGTACAGCAGAGAATGGCACAACATTGTACATAACTATACTTCAAGAAAATAAATAAATAAATAAATACAAATAAATAAAACACCAGTCCCACGGAACTCTGTCAATCCAAAATGACCTTTTTTAGCAATTGGTAACAAACTGCAAAACTATTAATACTGTGAACTAACTGTATCATATTTAATGAACAGTCCTTAATTTTGAAATTAAGTCTTCATTCCTATGCAGCTATTAAAATTAATTAGCTTTTTTCAAGGTAAATTTAAGATGTCTTTGATTGCCAAAATTTTAATCTCTCTTATTATTAAAATTCAATCTTGGAAATACGGCCATAGAGTGCTTATTTAATAAGAGATAAGGGATTCCTAAGAAATTGAAATAAAGAAATTTTCTCACACTTTCATTTTATTTTATTTTAATGTTTATTTATTTATTTGGCTGCGTCAGGTCGTAGTTGTGGCACGCGGGATCTTCATTGCCACATGTGAGATCTTCGTTGCCATGTGTGGGATCTTCGTTGTGGCACGCAGGATCTTCTCCGTTGCAGTGCGCAGAATCTTTAGTTGAGGCATGCAAACTCTTAGTTGCGGCATGTGGGATCTAGTTCCCTGACCAGGGATTGAACCTGGGCCCCCTGCATTGGGAGCGCAGAGTCTTAGCCACTGGACCACCAGGGAAGTCCCTCTCACTCTTTTAATTGAAGCACAGTTGACTTTCAATATTAGTTTCAGGTGTACAACACAGTGGTTCAATACTTTTACAGATTATACACCATACAAAGTTATTATAAAATCTGGACTATATTCTGTGTTGTATATTACATCCCTGGATCTTATTTATTTTACAACTGGTAGTTTGTACCTCTTAATCCCCTTCACCTATTTCACCGCTTCTCCCGCCCTGCTCCCCTCTGGTAATCACTGGTTTGTTCTCTGTATCTGTAAGTCTGTTTCTGAGGGAAATTTTCTCACTCTTACAAGAATTTCCCACCACCAAATGGATATATGATGTGAGTCTCTGGATACGACTTCCTTTATCTGTAGCATATATCTTATATGATTTCAAGGTTCTTTCCACTGCCAGTATTCTATGATTCTCTCTATGTAAAGATCACATCTTCACTCCAATAACATGTATAACGTGATGATATTATATTGGATTAAACATTCTTCAAGGTCTGCAGTCAGCTGTTGAATAACGTTACTCTTTTGCAATTACTCATAATACCCAACAAAATCCTAACCACAAAAAACTGCATTACTGGAACAGTTTAGCATGTAATACACAATGAGCTTTCATTTCCTAAGAAAGTGTATATTCCTTAGTATACTGTCCATACTTCTCCTCCCTCCCTCAAATTATTACACAAGGCACTGACTTAATCCCTGGATCAGTAGCACAATAAACATTATCTCCCACCAAGCACTGAAATGGCTTGTCTGGAATGATCATGGAACAGTGGATCTGTCTCTCTCTCTCCCCTTCTCCCTCTCCCTCTCTCTTTCTCTCTACATAGACACATACACACAAAGAAAGAAAGACAACATCACTAGAATATAAAAATAAATGGGGCTTCCCTGGTGGCGCAGTGGTTTAGAATCTGCCTGCTAATGCAGGGGACACGGGTTCGAGCCCTGGTCTGGGAAGATCCCACATGCCGCGGAGCAACTGGGCCCGTGAGCCACAACTGCTGAGCCTGTGCGTCTGGAGCCTGTACCCCGCAACGGGAGGGGCCACAATAGTGAGAGGCCCGCGCACCGCGATGAAGAGTGGCCCCCGCACCACGATGAAGAGTGGCCCCCACTTGCCACAACTAGAGAAAGCCCTCGCACGAAACGAAGACCCAACACGGCTAAAACAAACAAACAAATAAATAAATAGAGTAGCTATTAATTAAAAAAAAAAAAAACGCAAATGTCTGTCTGCCTTTGTGTCCAAATTAAAAAAAAAAAAAAATGGCATTTTAATGACTGTCATGAATGCAGTAAGAGCCAGTATTAAAAACTGTGGGCTAAGTGTAACGTGTGTATACCTAAAGGATAAAAAATGAGGAAGGACTGGGATTATTTCCATAGCAATTCCCCCCCCTTTCTTTGAAAAGTTATTATAAATTTAAATATAAATTTAATATAAATATGAAAATTTATACATCAAAAGGAAATTTTACTGAACTTTCTTAAGAAGAACTAAGTGGTATTCATCGTGAATATAAGCAACTGACAGTGTCCAAAGCACCTTGTGCTCAATAAAGCATTTGCCACGGAAATGAACGGCAACAGACATGTCTTGTACGTCTCCAAAGGGTGAAGGGGGTCGTAAAATTTTGTGCACCACAGGCTCTGAAGAAGATATCAACACCCAGGTTCAGGACATGTGGTTCCTCAGATTAAGACATTTTCTCAACCATAAAAAAGTGTTACTAATATTCAAATAAAGGACTAGTATGACTGTATAGCAAGCTTACTAAAATTCATTTAGCAAAAAATAAATATTTTTGAGAGCCTGCTAGTTAGAAGGCACTGTGCTTAAAACCAAGGAGGACTTCCCTGGTGGCACAGTGGTTAAGAATTAGCCTGCCAATGCAGAGGACACAGGTTCTAGCCCAGAAGATCCCACATGCCGTGGAGCAACCAAGCCCGTGTGCCATAACTACTGAGCCTGTGCTCTAGAGCCCACGAGCCACAACTACTGAGCCTGCACACCACAACTGAAGCCCATGCAACCTAGAGCCGTGAGCCACAACTACTCAAGCCCGCACACCATAGGGCCCACGTGCTGCAACTACTGAAGCTTGCGCTCCTAGAGCCTGTGTTCCGCAACAAGAGAGGCCACTGCAATGAGAAGTCTGCGCACCACAACGAAGAGTAGCCCCCGCTCACCACAGCTAGAGAAAGCCCACGCAGCAACGAAGACCCAGTGCAGCCAAAAGAAAAAAAGCAAACAAAACAAAAAAACAACAAAACAAAAAAAAACAAGAAGGAAATATCTTTGCATTTATTTATCAATAACCATTCTTAAAACAACCCAGCAAATGATACAGACATATAGCAGTCTCTTTCCAGAATGATTCTCCAACTATGAAATAAATTAATTTAAGGAGCAGAAATGGGACAGGGGAAATGAGTGTCTACAACAGACTTTTTTGAAATAGGTAAATGCTATTTTTTTTTTTTATAAATTTATTTATTTTTGGCTGCGTTGGGTCTTCGTTGCTGTGCACAGGCTTTCTTTAGTTGCGGCAAGCTGGGGCCACTCTTCGTTGCAGTCCATAGGCTTCAGTAGTTGTGGCATATGGGCCCAGCAGTTGTGGCTTGTGGGCTCTAGAGCACAGGCTCAGCAGTTGTGGCGCACGGGCTTAGTTGTTCCACGGCATGTGGGATCTTCCCAGACCAGGGCTTGAACCCGTGTCCCCTGCCTTGGCAGGCGGATTCCCAACCACTACGCCACCAGGGAAGCCCAGCAAATGCTATTTTTGGGGGGGGGCGGCGGGGGGTGCTGCATTGGGTCTTCGTTGCTGCCCACGGGCTTTCTCTAGTTATGGCGAGCGGGGGCTACTCTTCACTGCGGTGTGCGGGCTTCTCATTGCGGTGGCTTCTCTTGTTGTGGAGCTCGGGCTCTAGGCACGCAGGCTCAGCAGTTGTGGTTCGCGGGCTCTAGACTGCAGGTTCAGTAGTTTCAGCACACGGGCCTAGTTGCTCCGCAGCATGTGGGATCTTCCCAGACCAGGGCTCAAACCTGTGTCCCCTGCATTGGCAGGCGGATTCTTAACCACTGCGCCACCAGGGAAGTTCCACAAATGCTATTTTAATCAGAACTATATTCATCGCCCCTGTGGTGATTAATGTGTCAACTTGGCTAGGCCACAATAACCAGATTTGGTCAAATATTATTCTAGATGTTTCTCTGAAAGTATTTTTTATATAAGACTACCATTTCAATCAGCAGTTTGAGTAAAGCAGATTATGCTTCATAATGTGAGTGGGACTCATCCAATCAGTTCAAAGTTCTAATAAAATTTTAAAACACTGACTTCCTTGGAGGAAGAGGGAATTCTGTCTTTGGATTGAAATTGTAACTCCTCCCTCAGTCTCCAGATTTTGGATCTGCAGCCCTCACAATCATGTGAGACAATTTCTTAAAATCAATCCCCCACTCCCTCCCTCCCCACACACATACATCCCACATCCCACTGGTTCTGATTCTCCGGAGAACCTTGACTAATATAACCTGCATACCATCATGGTCATCCCTCAAGAAATGATCTCATCACCTACTATATGTTATCACCTTACCCTTCCTTTTATGTCTTATTTTTTGATAAAGTGATACCTCAATAAATGAATCCTGTAAAAATAAAAACAATCTCCTTAATCATACAGTTAAGCAGGGTTGCTAAGGAATGGGAAATCTTTCAAAACCTGCAAACCAAACCCAGTAGGTAGCTGAGCACCTTCCGTAAACACATCTTTTTGTGGGGCTTCAACAGGACTGGGTGCGCCTGAATTACAGGGACCTAAACACCAGGAAGAGTGAAATCAACAAGGTTTTCTTTCACCACAGGTGTTTCCCCTCTTCTGCGTGGTTCCCATTCCCTTTCAGCTCGCTTGTCAACACACCCGTTCCCTGATACTTGTGCTGACTTGAATATGGTGTTGTGTTCTTCCAGAGAGTTTATTTCACCTTTTTTCTCTTCAACTCCAGAATTTCCATTTGGTTTTTCTACAATTTCTAATTTCTTATTGAGATTCTCTATTTGTTCAGTCACTGTTATCATACTTTCCTATCATCCCAGAAACGGTTCATTTAGTTCTTAGAACATATGTAGAATAACGGCTTTAAAAGCCCTGTCTACAAATTTTAACATTGGAAACAATCAGGAACACTTTCTACCGCCTACTTTTCTCAATATATCACACTTTCCTATTTCTTGGTATGTATCATAATTTTATGTTGAAAACTAGACATGTTATATAAAATAGTATAAGAATTCTGGAAATCTCTCTTCCTCCACAATGTGCAGTTACTAATGCCTCTTTTGAGTTTTACTTTTCTTTAATTCTTGCTTTCATTTTAAAGCCTGCTTGCCTGGGGGTTGCCCCTGTGTCTAAGTAGCTTAGTGACTTAGCCAAAGATTCGACAGAGAATTTGCTCAAATACCCTAAGTCAATAAAGGTTGTCATCCTTTCCAAAAGGATCTCTGTGTGGGTAGAGGAACATGTTCAACAGGCAGACATTTTCAAGTCTTCCAGATTTTAGCTTTCCCTGGATGCTTTCATGGCTCCTCTGCACCTACATGAAGCCTCAGCTAACCATGACTTTAGGCTAAAAGAGCCATGGGCCTGCACAACTCTCATGACCCCAAGACCATAACTTCCAGGGACAATGCTGCTGGGCATGGTCATGACATCGCACACCCTGGAAAATCAACCAAGTTGGAAGAGGAAAGGGTGGAGTGTGATGGGAGCAGCTTCCAGGCATGAATGTGACAGATTCCCACTGTTATGGCTTAATATTCACCAGTTTCTCCAACATAAACACTTTCCACATTGTTGGAAGCCTTTGGTTGAGTTCTAGAGCACTGAAATGGTTGTTATTACTTGTTTTGCAGATGGACTTCATTCTAAGTCACAAACCTCCATCTTTCCTAAGTATATTTATACCAGTTTCTGTCCCCCTTCTATAGCTTTATAACCTACTTTGGAAGTCCTTAGTCTTCTTCATGTACTGCCAAACTTTCTTATTCCTTTAGATCCAGCATATGCTGTGTCTTCCTCATGAGGTCATCTCCCATTAATCCATGCACACTGATCTCTACCTTCTTTGAATTCCTATTACACATCATTATATCACAATCATTTTCTGTGTGCTATGTTTTTGTTTTCAGCAGCATCCTTAAGTCTTTGGGACAAGGAATTAGGTTTTCATGCTTTGTATCCTCATCCCATACCTGGCAGAGTGATGAGTACAAAGTAAATTTTTGCCCACTTCAACCCAAAAATTTACACTGGAAGAAAACTGCCTTGTAATGCATGTAGTCAAACCATTTCCCCAGAAAGCAACGATTAAGATTCCAAGACCTAATCATGTAACACCACTAGCACATTCTTCCCTTCTGCACTGCATCCATGACCTAGAGTGTACACTATCAGCTGAAAGCACAAGGCAGGGACTACTGGTTGCCAAGCCTAATATTCATTTTGATCCTCTACCTTACTAACAAACCCATAATCATATCCCTGCTTACCTTGTAGCTAGGAGTTCAAGTGGAGGAGAGGCACTAACTGAAAAGACAGTAGCCATCTTGAGATCATTAGGGGAAGGGGTCATATTCTAAAAGATGTCAAAACTAGAAATGGAAAGAACCTAGGTCATTAATGACACATCACAGAAACACTTCACTAGCCCTGGACTGCCTACCCAGTAACTTTCAATTACATGGTTTGTATAGGCCATTGCAATTTTACCAGCGGTTGAATTGGAATTACATAGTGAAAAGGTCACAACAAACCTGACAACTAAAGCACTATAAGCCATTAAGAAGCATATATTCTCATTTACTATACAGAGAAAGTAGGGGAAAACCTGACTTCCTGAGTAATAACTATTAATCATCTTTGTCCATAGTCCTCTCATGGTCACAAATGTAACCAGCATGGAATTAAGAGAATGCTTGCTTGGGTTTGAATCCACAGCTCCACTGTGTGAATTCAGCGCCTGAGTTTTTCTAAACTGCAAAATGGGACTAAGAACAGTATCTATTTCATAGTATTGCTGAAAGAAATGAAAGAGAAAATTCATGGAATGCCTTTAGAACCATGTCAGGCACATGCTACAACAACAGTAAATGTTAATGATGGTGGTGGTGGTGGTGGTGATGATGATGATGATGATGATGATGATGATGATGATGATGATGATGACGACGACGACCACGATGATGATGATGATGATGATGATGACGACGACCACGACGACCTAACAGTAAGTTCTAGTCCACTGTAGGAGGCCATTATAAATACTAAATAAACACATAAAGTGAAACACATTTTTCTTAATGATGCTAATCTTTTATTTCAAGCCTGAATTCTGATGTACTGCTGGCTTGCTTTCATGTTTTGCTATCACCCTACATTTGAGAAAACAGTGAGCAGAAAAATCACAAGGACTGAGTGACAAAAACCCTAAATATGTTTTTATTTCCTTTCCCATCTGTCTTGTAAGAGCATACTCTTATGGTAAACAAAGATTTGAAGACATCAAAGTTCCCCCTCTGAAATAATACAAAATTTTAATAGTGGTTCAAAGAAATTTTTTTAAATTCCTTACCCAGAAGATCCAGTGCTCTTACAAACACCAAGGAGGGGCCTTTTTTCAGCAAAGTTGTCACACTTTGGAGCACCTGATAAGGAACATGAAATAAAATGTAAAATAAAACTTTGAGAAGTATTCTTGTACATTTCGCATTATTTTCATTCTATCAAAACATTTACAGCTAAAGAGATAGCAAAACATTCATTTAAATTGATATATTTATACAGCTGAACAAAAACTAGAAGAGCTATAAATAAACTTATAACTATTTTTGAAATTGAACCAACATTTAAAAACCTGTTTTTAAAATTAACAACGTCAATCTTATACACATTCACCATGAAATCAGAAAACCACCCCCAATTCCACCAACTAATTACCTAAGAGTTGTATAACCTTGATTTCAAAACTAAATTTAAAGGAAGGTCGCAACAGAAACTTTAAAAACTTCAAAATTTCAGGCCATTCTCAATACACAACAATGCAAAATCCTGAAAAAAGACTAGCAAAATGAATAGCAATGTATTAGGAAAAAATAAAATCAGTCAGTCCGTGGAGAAAGACTGAAAGACACTGTCAACCAGAGAGCTCCAAGAAACAGCACAACCACAGCACCCTCAATAAAGTTTAGAGGTTGGCAAACACATACACATTGCTTGCAATCAGCCTTTTAGTTTGCTGCTTACAAACAGGTACAAGCACCTGGAAAAGTGGTTAACTCTATACAGGAAGAAAGTTTCAAAAATTTTGAAACCATCATTAATAATTTTAAAAATATGAGAAGATATTTCAGGCATGAAACAATATAAGAATGCAATGAAAAACTGACGCTTAGAAAATAAAAGAGCTCTGAGAAGTTAAAAACAAGGTAGATATTATTTAAAAACTCAACACAAGCATCAGAGAAAATTTCCTAGAGAACACAGCAAAAACACCAAAAACAAAAAAGAAAAACAGCATTAATTTATACACACACACAAACACATACACAAGAGAAATGTTAAACTACAGTCTCAAAGTTCCAGTACGTAGGTAGGAATTCCAAAAAGAGAGAAAAGAGAAAAACAGAGGAGGAAAGAATCCATGAAATGTTTCAAAATTTTTCACAGAACAAACAAGGACAAACAAGAATTTTGCAAGAACGAGGCAAGGACTCCACTCTCACCACTGCTATTCAGCATAGTACTGGAAGTTCTAGACAAGGCAACGAAGCAGAAAAGAAAGGGGGAAAAAGTCATACAGATAAGAAAGGAAGAAATAAAACTCCTTATTTGCAGATAACATGATTGATACATTGAAAATCCCAAGGAATCAACAACAAAAACTTCTAGAGCTAGTGAGTTAGCTCAGCAAGGTCACCAGAGTCAAGATCAACATACAGAATATCAACCGTATTTCTATATACTAGCAACAAGCATACAGAATTACAGAATTACAGTTTAAAAATATAATACCATTTATAACTGCTCAAAAGAACATTAAATACTCAGGTATAAATCTAAAAAATATATACAGGACTTAGATACTGAAAACTACAAAATGCTGATGCAGGAAAGGAAAGACAATCTAAGTAAACGGATATATAAAGTTGACAGAAGATGCATAGATTAATGGAACAGAAGACAATCCAGAAATAAACCCAAACAAATATGGTCAACTGATTTTTGAAAGAGGTGTAAAGGCAATTAAGCAGAGTAAGACCATTTGACCATTTCAACAAATGGTCCTGAAGCAACTGCACACCCATAGGAAAAGAATAAAACTGGAAATAAAACACCTTACCTAAAATTAACTCAACATGGATCAGAGATTAAAATGTAAAACTATATAACTTTTAGAAGAAAACAAAAGAAAATCGCAGGACCTAGGGTTTGGTGAAGAGGTCTCAGACATGACACCAGAAAATATGATCCATGAGACCGAAAAAAGCAATAACTTGGCTATAATTAAAATTAAAAACAAGCTACACATTGGAAAAAATACTTGTAAAACACATATTTGACAAAGGACCCATCTAGAATATATGAAATAATCTCAACATACTCAAAACTAAAAAACAAAAATCCAACTTTAAATGGGCAAAAGACATGAGATATTTCACTGAAAATAAGATACGGAAAGCAGATATGCAAATGAAAAGATTTTCAACAACATTCGTTACCAGGGAAATGTAAAAAGCAAATGCTGACAAAAATGCAGAGAACTTGGACCTTTCACACATTCCTGGTGGAAATATAAAATAGTACAGCCCCTTTAGAGAAAAGTGTGGCAGTTTCTTTAAAAGAGCAGAAACAAAAAACCTAAACATACACTTACCATATATCCCAGCAACCATACAACTGGGCATTTATCCCAGAAAAATAAAAACTACACCCACACAAACTTGTACACAAATTTCATAGTAGATTTATTTTAAACAGCAAAATAAGTGAAATCATCCCTGATGTCCTTCAGCAGATGAATTTTACCTCCACACCATGAAATATTAATCAGTAGTAAGAAGGAACTAACTATTGATACACTGAACAACTTGGATACACCTCAACAAACTTGTGCTAAGTGAAAAAGCAATACTGTGTAAGTCCATTTACGTAATACTCTTGAAATGACAAAATTAGTAGAGATGGAAAACAGACTGATAAATTCCCAAAGGTTAGGGATGGTGGACGGAGATGGTGTGAGGGAGATTACTGTAATGATGAAATAGATCTGTATCTTGATTATGGTAGTGGTCACATGAATCTACACATGTGATAAAATGACATGGAACTATGTGCATACATTCCACCAATGTCAGTTTCCTGGTTTTTATATTGTATATAAGATGTAACCAGCTGGGCAGAGGGTGCACAAGACCTGTCTGTAGTATTTTTGCAACTTTCTGGTAAATATGTAATATTTCAGAAGGCAGGTTTTTTTTTTTAATGGAAGATAGAATAAAGAGGATAAATATTTTCTTTTAATATTATGTAATTTCGTTTATGCTCTTTAAAAAGGTACATATGTCGGGGCTTCCCTGGTGGCGCAGTGCTTGAGAACCTGCCTGCCAATGCAGGGGACACGGGTTCGAGCCCTGGTCTGGGAGGATCCCACATGCCGTGGAGCAACTCGGCCCGTGAGCCACAATTACTGAGCCTGCGCGTCTGGAGCCTGTGCTCCGCAACAAGAGAGGCCGCGATAGTGAGAGGCCCGCGCACCGCGATGAAGAGTGGCCCCTGCTCGCCGCAACTAGAGAAAGCCCTCGCACAGAAACGAAGACCCAACACAGCCATAAATAAAATAAAAATAAAATAAGTAAATTAATTAATTTTTAAAAAAAAGATGCTCCACATCACAGGTCATCAGGGAAATTCAAATCAAAACAACAAGATACCACTCCACACATACTAGACCAGCCAAAATGTAAAACAACGACAATACCAGATGCTGACAAGGATTCAGACCAACAGGAACTCTCAACCGCCACTAGAGGGAATGCAAAACGGTACAGCCACATTGTAAGACAGTGTGGCAGTTTCTTACTAAACTAAACATACTCTTACTACAAGATCCAGCAATCATGCTCCTTGGTATTTACCCAAAGGAGTTGAAAACTTTGTTTACACAAAAACCTGCACATGAACATTTATATCACCTTTGTTCCCAGTTGCCAAAACTTGGAAGCAATCAAGATGCCCTTCAGTAGATGAGTGGATAAATAAACTGTGGTACCTCCAGACAATGGAATATGACTCAGGACTAAAATGAAATGAGCTATCAAGCCATGAAAAAAACATGGGGGAAACAAATACATACTGAATGGCTCTGGAAAAGGCAAAAGACAGTTTTTAATACTGAGACAGTAAAAAGATGAGGGGTCTTCAGGGGTTAAGAAGGAGGGAGGCATGAGTAAGTAGAGCACAGAGGATGCTTAGGGCAGGAAAACTATTCTGTTCGGACACCACAATGGTAGATACATGTCCTTATGCATTTGTCAAAACCAGCTGAATGTACAACACCAACAGGGAACCCTAATGAGAATTGTGGACTTCGGGTGATAATGATGTCAGTGTGGGTACCTCTGTGGTGCAGGGTATGAATAGTGGGGGAAGTTGTGAGATGTGAGGGGTCAGGAGATACACAGCAACTCTCTGTACTTTCTGCTCAATTTTGGTAACTAAAAAATGCTCTTAAAATATTAATTTTAAAAAGATGTAGCAAGCTCTTGAACACCCATGTTCACTAAAGAATCATTCACAATAGCAAAAGGTGGCAGCAATACAAATGTCCATCAAGTGATGACTGGATAAAAAAGTGTATATATTAAAAAGGAAATCCTGTCACATGCTACACACAGATGAATCTTGAGGACATTATGCTAAATGAAATACACTATTCACAAAAAGACAAATACTCTATTATTCCACTTGTATGGGGAATCTAAAGTAGTCAAATTCCTAGAAACAGAAAGAAAAAGGTGATTACCAGGGACTAGTGACGGAGAGAGAAATGGAGAGCTGGTGTTCAATGGGTACAGAGTTCTTTGAATGCACTTAACACTGCCAAGCGGTACAATTAAAAGTTTGTCGGGAATTCCCTGGCAGTCCAATGGTTAGGGCTCTGTGCTTCCACTTCATGGGACCACGGGACACAGGTTCAATCCCTGGTCAGGGAACTAAGATCCCGCACGCTGCACGGCACGGCTGGGCAGGAAAAAAAAAGTTTGTAAAGATTTAAAGATGGTAATTTTTTTTTTCTTTATGTTTGGCTGCCTTGGGTCTTTGCTGCTGCATGCGGGCTTTCTTTAGTTGCGGTGAGCGGGGGCTACTCTTCGTTGTGGTGCACGGGCTTCTTACTGTGGTGGCTTCTCTTGTTGCAGAGCACAGGCTCCAAGCGCACAGGCTTCAAGCGCACAGGCTTCAGTAATTGTGGCTCGCGGGCTCTAGAGCGCAGGCTCAGTAGTTGTGGCACACGGGCTTAGCTGTTCCACGACACGTGGAATCTTTCCGGACCAGGGCTCTAACCCGTGTCCCCTGCATTGGCAAGTGGACTCTTAACCACTGCGTCACCAGGGAAGCCCTAAAGACGTTAAATTTTATGTTATGTGATTTTTACCACAATTTTGAAAAAGGTACAAGTTGTGTGCTTGAACAAGTGTGTGTAGTTAGATGTATAGACAGATATTTAGTTATCTTAAGTGCTAAAGACATAAACACACAAACACCAATTTCAGGATAGGAATAGTCCTCTTAGGGGTTTAGGATGAAGACAATATTTGGGAGAGGTAGCCAGGGGACTTCAGCTCTCTTTTAATAATGTTTCATTTCTTTGCTAGATGGTAAAGAGCAACTGTAATGTTAATGTTAATAATCCTCGTTAATGGATCCCTCCAAAAATAATGAGGTTTAATCCAGAGGAGGACAGGTTAATGGTTACACATTTAGATTGTGATCTGACATAATATACTTATAAATTGTGATAATAATGATACTAAATAGGTTAAGACAAGTTCTATGATCCACTAACAGACTGTATTATCACACCTCAAAAAGATCAAAACTATAAAAAAAAGGATCCAAAACTATAAACACAGTGCTGCTGAATAAAGTTCTCCATAACTAATTTAAATTTTGAGAAGCTTATAAAGATCAGTGTCTACATCTTCACCAAACATTAATTTACTACGGATTGTGTGCTCTTACCCCTGCTAAACAAATAAATCAGATTTCACAATTAACAATATGACTTTCCAGCGAAGCACAAGTTAAAAATTAACTGGTCCAAAGCCCATAACATTTATGTTCCAAATTAATTATAATTGAACTTCAGCTATACAAGGCCAATTCTTCACTCCTCCGTATTTCACCTTCACCTTTAACAATACCTATTTTCCCTCTGCATCCTGGTGTTTTGACAATGTCTTTATGGTTTGTACCTGTATTATACACATCAATTTGATATTTTGATGAATGATACATCATGTCTTTAAAATGCAAATAACACTGGCAAGAATGGTTTGATTGTTTTTGTGTTTCTCAAACCTGAATTGCAGAATTCCATTGGTTTCCGCTGACCTACTGGGTTACAACAGTCCTACCGAATCTGTTCTCTAGGTCAGTCACCTGACGCTTACTAAAGATAAGCATCATGGATATTCAGAAAAGGTAACCAAGCAAAAAATTTAAACTACAAAATAATGCCCTCACTTAAGAACAACATAAAGCCAAAAGCCCCCACTGTACTACCAAAACCTTGTAAATAGAAAAGATGAATCTACAGTAAGCAAACAAACCATAACAAATCCTTCAAATATCTTTGAGGCACACTCTACATTAAATTTTTTCAAAGTTGGAAAACCATGTAACAAAACCTTAACTCTGCCTTAAATAATTTCTTTGTGGATGGTTTGAATAAATACAATTTTTTAAAGTGTTGGTATAAAAATTCTATAATCTCACGAACACCGTAGCTATTAACCTGATTTTTCTTGCAATATAAATAGCATGTACTCTCCAAGATGTCTAACGGAGTCATCACCCTCCCATAATGTAATCCTCCAAATTGTAGAGGATTAACTTTTTATACATAAAATTGTGTTTATTTGCATGTACAATAGAGAGAATGACGTTACACACACCTGTTCTACAGCATTTAACAGAATGTAGCATGATGATTGAAATGAAAAGCCGTTAGCTAAATCCATCAAATATAAAAACTATTGCAATCCTGTTGCAAAGTCCTTTTGTTAAACTCCTTTTATTCTAAATCCTTTTAATTCTGTCCTGTAACACTAAAACATTTATAAAAAGCTTAAAATCCTAATAAATCGCACAATTAAAGTAATGAAAATGGGCTTGCCCACCAAGTCACCAACTCCTCTCCCCCTCAACAAAATTCAAGACAGTTTGCATGTCAGAAAATGTTGAATAACACCCCCATCATACACACTATTGTAAACTCATTAACTGAAGAGTTTAAGTTCATGGATCAGCCTTAAGGATTTCAAGATATCAAATAGAAACCACTTGTGTATGGATCCAAAATCGTATCCAGAGGCAAATAAACATCCAACTGATAATAAGATATTCCAGCTCTACTCTTTTGATGTTGAGGATGACTGGAAAACAGAGATTTTACACAAACATGTATTAAGTAGGCACTAATTTTAACTGAGAGTGCCTTCTGCAGAAAGATTCCATTGAACAATTTAATTCATTTTATCAGTTAAACTGTTTCCAAGTCTTCCATTCCATTTGTTATTTTATTGAAATAATTCTTTTAGAAAATACTTAATTCAATGAGGTTGTCCAAACCCATTTTCATCAGATTCTCTCAATGTGAGCTTCAAGTTGTAGTCATATCTGCAGATCTAAATTTTAGCTAGAAAGTATGATTTCATCGTCAGTTTGTAGTCAATACATTTTATTGCGTGTAATTTTAGATTCTGTGTGGATATTTTCCCACTAAAAAGTTCTATTTTATTACGCAATGTTCTATTTCGTGCTACAAAACAATCACCATTATGAACTGAATACTCTTCATGTTTATTTCTCACCTAAACAGAGAAAAATGTGAGGAATTTTTTTAGGACAAAGAAGACAGAGATAAAGTGGAAGATGAGATGAAGAGAGAGAAATGGGAAAACAGACACATAGGCTGCAGGTACCATCAACCAACCACAAGAAAAACAGGACAGAAATCTTATTGCCTTGAAGTTTTATCAAAACATGATCACCAGGTGGCGCACTGGTTAAGAATCCGCCTGCCAATGCAAGGAACACGGGTTCGAGCCCTGCTCCGGGAAAATCCCACATGCCACGGAGCAACTAAGCCCATGCGCCACAACTACTGAGTCTGCACTCTAGAGCCCGCGTGCCACAACTAGTGAAGCCCACACGCCTAGAGCCCATGCTCTGCAACAAGAGAAGCCACTGCAATGAGAAGCCCGAGCACCGCAACGAAGAGTAGCCCCAGCTTGCCGCAACCAGAGAAAAGCCTGCGTGCAGCAACAAAGACCCAACGCAGCCAAAAAAAAAAAACCATTATCACCAAGTAAATCTTTGCATCTGCCTCAAGTATCCAAAACATGCGTATACATTTTAGACTCCAAGGTGACTTCAGAAAGTTTAAAATGTTAATCACAACATTTTTAAGTTATTGCTGGCTTTATTATCTTCCTCCATAAGTTAAAATGTTCAGCATGTGAGGTATCCCTTAATATTTAGTGGCATCGCATTATTTCTCTTCAAGGATCAGGCCCCTTGTGCTCTTGCACAGATTTGACTCACCAGACCTTAACAAACACAAAGTACAAATCATACATTGACAAAGGAGTAAAATGAGATTTTGAGAGGCTAAATAATTCTCCCAAGTTATTGTGGTACTAAACCACGTGCGAACCAGAAAGACAGCCCAGGATTTGTTCCTCTGCTACCCTGGCTCACTGAAAAATCTACTGTCAGAAAGTTATGACCAAGAAGAACTCTGCTGGAAAATAAATAAATGTACTGATAAAGGCTAATGTATCTAATCCCTTAGTGCTTTAATTCTCTCATCTGTAAAGTGGAGATAAGTGCCAATACCTCACATAGGATTGTTGTGAGGTTTAAAAAAGATAAGATATGGAATGGACTAAACAAGGTGCTGCAACATGTAAGAACTCAATAAACTTTATGCAGTTATTATTGTTGCTGGCAACCATCGTATTGTGAATCCATTCATTTACTTTCCTCGTAAGAAAAAAAAAACTGCATGTCCTTAACTCCTTTCTTGCTCTTCTACCATGGTATCAATCTCTCTCTGACCTGGCCCTCTACCCTGCTCACCCACATTGGAATATGCCAAGCACACTCCTGCCTCAGGAACGCTCCATTTTCTGCTATCTCCTTGGAATTATCAAGTCATACCCCAGTCATCTCCATAGTTCTCTTACATACTTTTTTTAGGTCATTGCTAAAATATTTTCCATTCAGAAAGATCACCCTCTATCATGCTTCCGCTCCTTTGTTTTTCTTTAAAGCACTTAACAGAGCCTCATATTATACACATTCGATTGATTATCTGTCTCAGCTCACCCAAATGGTAACTCAAACTCCATGACACGTAAAGACTTGTATGACAAAGTTCACAACAGCTTTATTCATAATAGCTCAAAAATTCAACCCAACAGGAAAATGAATAATTAAATATATTCATAAAATGGAACACTACTCAGCAATAAAAAGGAAAGATATACTGATAACATGTAACATCATCAAGAAAACGGAAGACTACTCCTCTGAAGTGAAAGAAGTTGGAACAGTATATGCTTCCGAGGGGGTAAGGATGACTGGGAAAGGGCATGTGAGAACGTTCTGGGGTAACAGAAATAATCTTCAAAGAGGTATGGTTTACATAAGTGTATGTATTTGTCAAAACCCAAAACTGTAACAGATAAATCTCTGTATTTCTCCACTGTAAATTACACCTGCATTAAAAAATTGAAGCAAATTAGAAAGTTGTTCAGTGGCAAAGGAAATAAACTGTGTGCATGACATTAATAGTGGTTGATTAGAGTGATAAGAATAGAGGTGGGTTAAAATGTGACCAAAATATTAGTAATTAGTCTAGGGCAAAGGTATACAGGAGTTTATTGTCCTACTCATTTCATCATTCTGGGGGTTTTATGTTTTTGGCAAAAACAAGTTGGAATATGCATTCTAATATGCATTAGAATAAAAAGGATAATGGGATAAACATGAAGATGTAAAATACGGTATCAAAAACACAAAATGTGGGGGAGAGGAGTTAAAATGTAGATCTTTTAGAATGTGTTAGAACTTAAACGATTACCAGTTTAAAACAGGAGATACAATTAAAGATCAACATATATGAACCCAATGGTAATAACAAATCAAAAACGTACAATAAATACACAGAAAACTAGAGAGAAAGGAACACAAGCATACCACTAAAAAAATAAAAATCATCAAACCATAAGGGAAGAAACTAAAAGAAGAGGAAAAGTACAGAGAAGAACTACAGAAACAACCAGAATACAGGGAACAAAATGGCAATGAGTACATACAAATCAAAAATCACAGGGGCTTCCCTGGTGGCACAATGGTTACGCATCCGCCTGCCAATGCAGGGGATATGGGTTCAAGCCCTGATCCAGGAAGATCCAACATGCTGCGGAGCAACTAAGCCTGTGTGCCACAACTACTGAGCCTGTGCTCTAGAGCCTGCGAGCCACAACTACTGAGCCCGCGAGCCAAAACTACTGAGCCCACGTGCCACAACTACTGAAGCCCGCACACCTAGAGCCCATGCTCTGCAACAAGAGAAGCCACCGCAATGAGAAGCCTGCACACCGCAATGAAGAGTAGCCCCCACTCACTGCAGCTAGAGAAAGCCCGTGCGCAGCAACGAAGACCCAATGCAGCCAAAACTAAAATAAATTTTTTTAAACATCACTTTAAATGTAAATGGAATAAATGCTTCAATCAAAAGACACAGGGAGGATGACTGGATTTAAAAAAACCAAGACCCATCTATATTCTGCTTAAAAGAGTTAAAGACACACACACAAACTGAAAGCAAAGAGACGTAAAAAGAAATCTCTTGCAAATGGGGGGGGGGGGGTAGCAATACTCATATCAGACCAAATAGACTTAATAATAAAGTCTATAACAAACGACAAAGAAGGGCATTATTTAATGATAAAGTGATCGATACAAGAAGAGGATATAATACTCATTAACGTATATGCACCTAATACAGGAGCACCTAAATATATAAAGCAAATATTAACAGACATAAAGGGAGAAACTGGCAATAATACATTAATAGTAGGGGACTTTAATGCCTCACATCAATGGACGAAGCATCCATACAGAAAATCAAGAAGGAAACAATGGTCTTAAATGATGCATTAGAGCAGTTAATCTTAATAGATATCTACAGGACATTCCATCCCAAAAGATCAGAATACACATTCTTATCAAGTACACATGGTATGTTCTCCAGAATAGATCATATGTTAGACCAAAAATAACTCTCAACAAATTCAGAGAATAGGAGTTGTATCAAGCATTTTTTCCAACCACAATGGTATAAAACTAGAAAGCAATTACAGGAAGAAAAATGGGAAAAATGAAACAATATGCTACTAAAAAACCAATGGGTCAATGAAGAAATTGAAGAGGAGATCAGAAAATACCTCGAGACAAATGAACATGGAAACATAGCTTTCTAATATCTATGGGATGCAGCATTTGACAAAATTCAACATTCGTTCATGATAAAAACTTTCATCAAAGTGGGTATAGAGGGAACATATCTGAACATAATAAAGCCCATTTATGACAAACCCACAGCTAACATCACGTTCAATGGTGAAAAGCTGAAAGTTTTCCCTCTGACATCAGGAACAAGACAATGATGCCCATTCTTGCCGCTTCGGTCTAATGTAGCATTGGAAGTCCTAGCCACAGCAATCAGACAAAGAAAAAAAATAAATGGCATCCAAATTTGGAAGGGAAGGAGTAAAACTGCCACTATTTGAAATGACATGATACCATATATAGAAAACCCTGAAGTCTCCACTATTAGAACTAATAAATGACTTAGGTAAAGTTGCAGGATACAAGATTAATACATTTTAAAAATCTATTGGGACTTCCCTGGTGGTCCAGTGGGTAAGACTCTTCGCTCCCAATGCAGGGGGCCCACGTTCCATCCTTGGTTGGGGAACTAAATCCTGAATGCATGCCACAACTAAGAGTCCACATGCCACAACTAAGAGGTCTGCATGCCGCAACTAAGAAGTCTGCATGCCGCAACAAAGATCCAGCATGTCGCAACTAAGACCCAGCACAGCCAAAATAAATAAATAAATAAATTTTTTTAGATCTACTGCTTTTCATACACTAATTATAAACTATCAAAAAGAGAAAGCAAGAAGACAATCCCGTTTAAAATCGCATCAAGGGCTTCCCTGGTGGTGCAGTGGTTAAGAACCCTCCTGCCAATGCAGGGGACACGGGTTCGAGCCCTGGTCTGGGAAGATCCCACATGCCGCGGAGCAACTAAGCTCGTGCACCACAACTACTGAGCCTGCGCTCTAGAGCTCGCGAGCCACACCTACTGAGCCTGCGCACCACAACTACTGAGCCTGTGCACCACAACTACTGAAGTCCGCCTGCCTAGAGCCCCTGCTCCGCAACAAGAGAAGCCACTGCAACAAGAAGCCTGCGCACCACAACAAAGAGTAGCCCCTGCTCGCCACAACTAGAGAAAGCCCACGCGCAGCAACAATAAATAAAATATAAATTAAAAATAAGTAAAAATAAAAGCAACTGCTGGAGGGGCAGGGCACAGCAGAATCTCCCCTTGGAGAGAGAGGCACTGGTGGATGCCATTACTGCATTCGCCTGGTACCCTGCTAGCACAGCTGGGCTAGATCAGAGGCAGCACCCTCCCTCCAATCTTGCTAAGACAATCAGGGGAAAGTGGTGGCAACCACTGCCTTGATGAAGCAGGAAAGCTCAGGGGGTTGCAGCACTTCCTCATTACTGGTTGGAGTGGATAAGCAGGAACAGACACGGCATTCCACTGCTCCCTAGCTAAATTCCGGGGCTACATTCAGCCACTCCCTGGCTGAGGCGGACAAGCACGAGCAGTGTGGCATTCTCCCACTCCGAGACCAAAGCTGGTAGGGGTACAAAGGCAAGGCACTGTCCTGCTGCATTGCTGAAACCATGGGCATGTGTGGTCAAGACATTTTCCCACTGCGTTTGGAAAGCCGGGGGGGGGGGCGGGGGGGGCCAGCCTCACCGCTTACACTCTCCAGCTGACCTGCTAAAGCCAGCAGGCATGTGCAATCCACACAAGGGCCACCCCTTGATTGCCCTCTCTGTTGGACAAGGAGGCTGACATTACTGAGCGCTAGGGGACTGTAACAACTGAAAAGACAGTTCTTGGCAGGCCACCATCCCCAGGGCATTGCACAGAACACCAAAAGAAATTCAACCCCAGTCTTCCTGTGAAAGGGGCCTATTTACTTAGCCTGGAGCTTCAGCCTGAGGGACAGGTTTCAGGTTTCCCACACACCCAGGAGCTAAGGAGGTGCTCCCAGGGAGACACCCATCCCTCTTTTTCTTTGATCTTGCTACAGCTCTAAAAGACCTTCCAGAAAGGAGCTTGTACAACTGTCTAGAGCCCCAATTTTTGTAACTGTCACCCAGGGAACACCTACAGATCTCCTGGACTGGAGGCCAGTAGGAATTACAAGTGTGACCCACAGGACTGTATATATTTCTATACAGATCCTGCCTGGGGGTCTGGCTTCCAATCAGCCTGAAACTAGGTGCTAAATGAGACTCCTCCTATTAACACACTGATAGGTCTTGGCACACCCTCAGCAAGCCTACAAGAATATATCAAGCAGTTTAGGGACTTCCTCGGTGGTCCAGTGGTTAAGAATCCGCCTTCCAATGCAGGGGATGTGGGTTCAATCTCTGGTCAAGGAACTAAGATCCCACATGCCGCAGGGCAACCAAGCCCATGCGCAGCAACTACTGAGCCCGTGCGCCACAACTACAGAGCCACGCACCACAACTAGAGAGAAGCCCGCGCACCACAAAGAGCCCGCACACCACAATGAAAGATCCCGTGTGCCTCAACTAAGACCTGACGCAGCCAAAAATAAATAAATAAATAAAAATTTTTTTTTAAAAAAATGAAGCATTAAGACAGATTAAAAACACTAATAATGTATTAACCAAAAGGTATACTACAAAAATTATATTTAGATGTTTATTCAATATCTGCCTAGAAAAAACACTTTGGACACAAGGCAGTTTTACAATAAATAAGTGTTAACACGTACATAACCTATAGTTTATCTGCCCACACAACCGTATGCTACTTACAGCATACACCCAACAGGCATGCATAAACCACTCAATTCTATCCAAAAGAATCCTACTGCCTGGTAAAATGCTAGGGTTAGTGTTTTCACATGATAGGCAATTATATCCTCTTATAAAGAGATGTAAAACCTTTATGCCACCCAGGGATCAACTATATCAACTAGTAAACTTTGGGGATTTGTCCAGTTCCTCAAAAGATTTACAGACCGCAGGGAAATAAATCTTGCTGAAGAACACAAAGTTCTTGCTGAGTAAGCACCAACTTCCCCACATAACAATATCCGAAAAATGAGAACCAAAAACACAGAGTACGAAAGTTAATAATGTGTAGATGGATCCCTATTAATTTGTGGCAAAATACTCCTGAGGAAATAATCCTCTCATTTGAAAATAAAGTGATTGATTGGAATTCATTTAAATTGAGGTGATGAAGAGATAAGCCATGGACAGAAAAAAAAATTTTTCAAATCATATATCCAACAAACGACTCGAAGCCAGAATATGTAAAAAACTCTCCAAATTCAACAGTAATTGGCAAAAGACATGAATAGATATATCACCAAAGAGGATATAGGGATTTCAAATAAGAACATGAAAGAAGTTCAACGTCATTAACTATTAGGAATTGTGAAAGCAGTGGTACTACAGAAAACCATGAAATAAAAAAATATAACCTTCAAAAAATGAAAGGCAATAACTAATGAAAACTGCAACAAGAGGAAAAGAAAAGAACATTCCAAAAGAGGTTGAGGATATAGGGAATTTTGCAGATGACAGTGACTTCCAGAGGGCCCAGTCAAAAGGCTTCAGGAGTTGGGGTGAGTAGTGGAGGGAGTAGGGGAATCCACAGAGAGATTTCAAAAGTTTGACAACTGAATGCTGTTTGGAGGAGAGTGTGAGGATGAGAGATGGTCTTTGGCTTCCTATGGTGACTGAGGTCAACAAGGATAAAAGTCCCCATGGTCTTAGACGGTGATGGAAACACTGTGAGTGTACCATGAGAGGGGGAAAGGGAGATGGTGACGGGGTAGACACCCAGAATTCTAGAGCCACTTACTCCCTCCTGCCAGTGGTGGAGTGGAGGCCATAGGGCGCCCTCTTGACATCTGGTCATTTTAGTCACTTTTGCAGGGAAATTTTCCAAAAAAAAATTATAGTTTACTTCATTTGTCCTCATGATAGCTCTGTGAAGTAGGATACAGAGGGATATTATTACACACCTACAATCAATTAATCTTTGACAAAGGAGGCAAGAATATACGATGGAGAAAAGACAGTCTCTTCAGCAAGTGGTACTGGGAAAGTTGTATAGCCATGGGTAAATCAATGAAGTTAGAACACTCCCTCATACCATACACCAGATTTGGCATGTACACTATGGAAAACAGTATGGAGGTTCCTCAAAAGACTAAAAATAGAGTTGCTGTATGATCCAGCAATCCCACTCCTGGGCATATATCGAGACAAAACTAAAATTCAAAAAGAAACATGCACCCCCACGTTCATAGCAGCACTATTTTACAATAGCCAAGACATGGAAGCAACCTAACTGTCCATCAACAGATGAATAGACAAAGAAGATGTGGCATATATATATATGTATATGTGTGTGTGTATATGTACAATGAAATGTTATTCGGCCATAAAAAAGAATGAAATAATGCCATTTGCAGCAACATGGATGGACCTAGAGATTATCATACTAAGTGAAGTCAGACGGAGAAAGACAAATATTATATGATATCACCTATATGTGGAATCTCAAAAAATGATACAAATGAACCTATATACAAAACAGAAACAGACTCACAGACATAGAAAACAAACTTTGGTTACCAAAGGGGAAAGGGTGGGGGGACAGTTAGGACTTTCAGATTAGCAGACACAAACTACTATATATAAAATAGATAAACAACAAGATCCTACTGTATAGCACAGGGAACTATATTCAATATCTTGTAATAAACTATAATGGAAAAGAATCTGAAAAAAAATATGTATATATACAAATACATATAACTGAATCACTTTGCTGTATACCAGAAACTAACACAACATTGTAAATCAACTATACCTCAATTTTAAAAAAATTTTAGGGGACTTCCCCGGGGGCACAGTGGTTAAGAATCCGCCTGCCAATGCAGGGGACACAAGTTCAAGCCCTGGTCCGGGAAGATCCCACATGCCGTGGAGCAACTAAACCCGTGCACCACAACTACTAAGCCTGCGCTCTAGAGCCCACAGGCCACAACTACTGAGCCTGCATGCCACAACTACTGAAGCCTGCACACCTAGAGCCCACGCTCTGCAACAAGAGAAGCCACTGCAATGAGAAGCCCGCGCACCACAACAAAGAGTAGCCCCCGCTCGTCGCAACTAGAGAAAGCCCGCTCCCAGCAACGAAAACCCAATGCAGCCAAAAAATAAAGAAATTTAATAAATAAATAAATAATAAAAATTTTAAAAGAAGGATATTATTTACATTCGAAAGACTATAAAACTATAGTATAAAACTATAGTAGATTAGATGATTAACTTGAGATCGATCATACTACAGTAGCCCGTTCACTATATGAATAAAAATACCAAGAGCACATGTTAGCTGCAGTCATGTTCTGGTTAGAGAAAATATATAAGTACAGTACTTTGAAAATGCAGAACTGATTTAATACTGTTAAATTTAAAATATTAGCATCTTTAAGTAACACATCTTTATATAAGAAAATCTCCCAAGGTAAAATACATACAAAGAGAAATATCCCTCTCTTTTATTCCTTCACTCCAAACTTTTAATTCTCATTTCTGATTTCCACTTCTGACCCAGTAAAGACTGCTGAATATGGTTTCTCTTGCTTGCATCTTTCTCCTCTCCACCTAAGGCCCCAAATACAAAGAATTAGACCATTAATAATTCTTGCTTCACTTTAACGTTGAATGCTTGGACCTCTTCTTTATATTTTAATAATATAATAAATACCTATGAACCCATCACCCAAGATGAGAAGTATAACATTACCAATAATTTCCATTTACTAACATACACTCATACATCCTAAACCCTGTCAGTCACCCACTGCTGGGGAGCCATTCTCCTAAATTTTGTGCTTCTCACTCCTTTGCAGACACACACACACAGAGTTGTAGTTTTTATTTTCATATTTTACAATTTGAGAGTTTTGATTAGTTCATGAGTCTGGCTGTTGCTGTAAACTATGAAGCTAGATAAATTCACCTGGCCTCAGATTCTTTCCATGTTCCACAGGTGAAAGAACAGAAATTCCAAAATACTTCCAAAGTGAACACATACATACATAAAAACTGGAAGACACAATAAAAGCAACAAGAGGTAAAATTTCAGTGAAAACTAGGTTAAACAGTAGGTGCCAAGAAGATATTCAAATGATAACAACTGAGGCCCAGTCCTCTTGTTTTTTAAGACTAAAAGCATCACAGGCAAAGAAAAAAGAAAAAAAAAGGAGCCATTCTCTATAAGGCAAGAATCATAGTAGTCCCTTGATAATAGTAAGAGGAGAGAGAAAGTTCAAGCCTCCTTTAACTATTCACAAAATCAAAAGAAAAAAAGAATCCCTTGGTGTTTTTATCATTTTCTTTTTCTACTACATCTAGCACCAGAGAGAAGAAAGCACAATTAAAACTACAATAACTCTAACAATGCTTGCACCTTTTAAAGGATCTAAGATTCAGCTTCTCCAAAGACACATTAAAATTTAAACTATCCTGCAAACAAAATCCAAACCCAATTTATTTTTCTTTATCTACAAATAAAACCCCACAAGCCTAAAATATTTCCTAGCTGACCCTTTAAGAAAATGTTTGCGCACGCCCTAGACTAAAGACTGTCCCAGACATACAAAACAAAACTGAGTAATTTGACTATATCCCAGAACCAAGTCCAAAAATATTTAAAGTAATACAAAATACCAGCCCTGAGCAACATAAATTCACAAAGTGTGGCATCCAAAGAAATGTTTCAAAGCATGCAAATAAGCAAGAAATTCTGACCCATAATTAGAAGATCAATCAATTGATAGAACAGATTGACTTTTTTTTTTGAGATAATCTAGATTTACAACATTATATAAGTTTCAGGGGTACAACACAGTGATTCAAAATATAGTGATTCACAATATAATTATAAAATATTGGCTATATTCCCCATGCTGTACAATAT
Source organism: Eschrichtius robustus (assembly GCF_028021215.1). Taxonomy (NCBI): domain Eukaryota; kingdom Metazoa; phylum Chordata; class Mammalia; order Artiodactyla; family Eschrichtiidae; genus Eschrichtius; species Eschrichtius robustus. The sequence continues at coordinate 43,879,819 of NC_090843.1, forward strand.
ATCTTTGTAGCTTAATTTTTTTAAATTGAAGTATAGTTGATTTACAATGTTGTGTTAGTTTCTGGTGTGCAGCAAAGTGATTCAGTTATATATACATATATATACATATTCTTTTTCAGATTCTTTTCCCTTATAGTTTATTACAAGATACTGAATATAGTTCCCTGTGCTATACAGTAGGACCTTGTTGTTTACCTATTTTATATACAGTAGTTTGTATCTCCTTGCAGCTTATTTTACACCTAATAGTTTGTAACTCTTAATCCCCTAACCTTATCTTGCCCCTCCCCACTGGTAACCACTAGTTTGTTCTCTATATCTGTAAGTCCGCTTCTTTTTTGTTATATTCACTATTGTATTTTTTAGATTCCAGATAGAAGTGGTATTGTATAGCATTTGTCTTTCTCTGTCTGACTTATTTCACTAAGCATAATACCCTCTAAGTCCAATCATGTTGCTGCAAATGGCAAAATTTCATTGTGTGTGTGTGTGTGTGTGTGTGTGTGCGCGCGTGTGTGTGTGTACATGTATATCCACATCTTCCGTAACCATTCATCTGTTGATGGACACTTAGGTTGTTTCTATATCTTGGCTACTATAAATAGTGCTGCTGTGAACACTGCACTGGGGTGCATGAATCTTTTTGAATTAGTGTGTTTGTTTTATTTTGTTTTTCTGGATATATACCTAGGAGTGGAATTGCTGGATCATATGGTAGTTCTATTTTTAGTTTTTTGAGGAACCTCCATACTGTTCTCCATAGTGGCTGCACCAACTTACATTCCCACCAACAGTGTACAAGGGTTCCCTTTTCTCACCGACATTTGTTATTTGTGGCATTTTTGATGGCAGCCATTCTGAGAGGCATGAGGTTTTGTGGTTTCGATTTGCATTTCTCTGATGATTAATGATGTTGAGTATCTTTTCATGTGCCTGTTGCCCATCTGTACATCTTCTTTGAGAAAATGTCTCTTCAGGTCTTCTGTCCATTTTTTAATGGGGCTGTTTGTTTTTCTGATGTTGAGTTGTATGAGCTGTTTATATATTTTAGATATTAACCCCTTATCAGTCATATCATTGCATTTTCTCCCATTCAGTAGGTTTTCTTTCATTTCGTCAATGGTTTCCTTTGCTGTGCAAAAGCCTTTAAGTTTAATTAGGTCCCATTTGTTTATTTTTGCTTCTATTTCCTTTACTTTAGGAGACAGATACAAAAAATATTGCTACACTTTATGTCAAGGAATGTTTATGATTTCGAGTCTTACATTTAGGTCTTTAATCCATTTTGAGCTTACTTTTGTATATGGTGTGAGAAAATGTTCTAATTTCATTCTGTTACATGTAGCTGTCCAGTTTTCCCAGTGCCACTTATTGAAGAGACTATCTTTACTCCACTGTATGTACTTGCCTCCTTTGTCACAGATCAACTGACCAAAAATGCATGGGTTTATTTCTGGGCTCTTTATTCTGTTCCACTGATCTATGTCTGTTTTTGTGCCAGTACCATACTGTTTGTATTACTGAAGCTTTGTAGTATAGTCTGAAGTCAGCAAGTGTGATACCTCCAGCTCTGTTCTTCTTTCTCAAGATTGTTTTGGCTATTCAAGGTCATTTGTGTTTCTATACATATTTTAAAATTATTTGTCCTAGTTCTGTGAAAAATGTCATTGGTATTGTGACAGGTATTGCACTGAATCTATAGATTGCTTTGGGTAGCATGGTCATTTTACCAATTTTAATTCTTCCAATCCACAAACACAGTATATCTTTCCATAGAACAGGCTGACATTTAAACTCTCTGATAAACATACTCCATTTACTCAAGAAGGTAGAAGAGAATGTGAACATGTTAAAAAGACATGGGAGGGACTTCCCTGGTGGTCCAGTGGCTAAGACTCCATGTTCCCAATGCAGGGGCCCTGAGTTCGATCCCTGGTCAGGGAACTAGATCCTGCATGCATGCTGCAACTAAGAGTCTGCATGCCGCAACTAAAGATCCTGCATGCCACAACTAAGGCCTGGCGCAGCCTAAATAAATAAATATTAAAAAAAAAAAAATACATGGGAGATCTCTCCATACAGAAACACACACACACACAACTTCTAAAAATGAAAAATGCAGTGTCTGAAATGAAAAATACACTCGATAGGTAATGATATATTAGATACTGCACAAAAACTGGAAACACAAAAGGGGAAAAAAAAGACAGGAAAATAATGAACACAGCATCAGTGAGTTGTGAGACAGCATCAAGTAAGCTAAAATACATGTAGGGAAGAGGAAAAAAACATTTGAATATGCTCTACAGGAGACACTGTGAGGAGAATAAGACAAGCCATGGACTGGGAAAAAATATTATACACATGCACAGTTATCTGAAATATACAAAGAGCTCTTAAAACTCAACAACAAGAAAAGAAACAACCTTGGCTAAAGATCTGACAGATACCTCACCAAAGAAGACATATAGATGGCAAATAAGCATATGAAAAGATGTGTCCCATTAACCTCCAAAATATATAAACAGCTCATGCAGCTCAATATTAAAAAAACAAACAACCCAATCCAAAAATGGGCAGAAGACCTAAATAGACATTTCTCCAAAGAAGATATACAGATTGCCAACAAACACACGAAAGAATGCTCAACATCATTAATCATTAGAGAAGTGCAAATCGAAACTACAATGAGATATCATCTCACACCGGTCAGAATGGCCATCATCAAAAAATCTACAAACAATAAATGCTGGAGAGGGTGTGGAGAAAAGGGAACCCTCTTGCACTGTTGGTGGGAATGTAAATTGGTACAGCCACTATGGAGAACAGTATGGAGGTTCCTTAAAAAACTAAAAACAGAACTACCATATGACCCAGCAATCCCACTACTGGGCATATACCCTGAGAAGACCGTAATTCAAAAAGAGTCTTGTACCAAAATGTTCATTGCAGCTCTATTTACAATAGCCAGGACATGGAAGCAACCTAAGTGTCCATCAACAGATGAATGGATAAAGATGTGGCACATATATACAATGGAATATTACTCAGCCATAAAAAGAAACGAAATGGAGTTATTTGTAGTGAGGTGGATGGACCTAGAGTCTGTCATACAGAGTGAAGTAAGTCAGAAAGAGAAAAACAAATACCGTATGCTAACACATATATATGGAATCTAAGAAGAAAAAAAAAAAGGTCATGAAGAACCTAGGGGCAAGACGGGAATAAAGACACAGACCTAGGAGAGAATGGACTTGAGGATATGGGGAGGGGGAAGGGTAAGCTGTGACAAAGTGAGAGAGTGGCATGGACATATATACACTACCAAACGTAAAATAGATAGCTAGTGGGAAGCAGCCGCATAGCACAGGGAGATCAGCTCGGTGCTCTGTGACCACCTAGAGGGGTGGGATAGGGAGGGTGGGAGGGAGGGAGACGCAAGAGGGAAGAGATATAGGAACATATGTATATGTATAACTGATTCACTTTGTTATAAAGCAGAAACTAACACACCATTGTAAAGCAATTATACTCCAATAAAGATGTTAAAAAAAAAAAAGCTTTCATATATATTATTTATTTAGCTGTGTTGGGTTTTAATTGCAGCACGCAGGATGTTTAGCTGCGGCATACAAACTTAGTTGCAGCATGTGGGATCTAGTTCCTTGACCAAGGATGGAACCCAGGCCCCCTGCATTGGGAGCGTGGAGTCTTAGCCACTGGACCACCAGGGAAGTCCCTAAAAGACTTACTTTAAAATAACTATTATTTAGAAAACTATGAGTTTTCATTTTCACACCTAGGAATGTGTTGTGATAAATAAACACAGATTTCCAAGACCATAATTTGTCCAATTCACTAAGACACCTACAATCTTCTTTACAGTTCTAAAGTAAAAAAGCATTTAAGCTGTACTGATAATAATCAGCATCTCCATTACAAGTCTGTTTATTTGGGTCAGAATCATTAAGCTCACATGTAATTTAGTTGCTTCATGTTACACCTTTGTTTTTATCTGATTCGAGATATCCGTCACTAATCCTTCTGATGTACTTTTAATAGTTTATACCAAGTCCTGTAAAGGGAACCAACGTTTCTTTTAAAGGGCTGATTTAATTTAGGGTGAATGTAACTTAAATAGATTACAGCTGTCTCTGTGACATACTTTATCCCAACAGCTTAAAATTTTAAATACACTAATGTAGGATAATAGCTTTCCTATATATTGGTCCCGATATTGACTATTTTCAATGCTCTTCACCACTAGACTAAACAACCAAGGGCTCCAAATATAATAAAGACACAACTGAAGATACTTTAGACCTTCAAAAGTGGATGAAAACACAGAGAAACAGAGATACTTTTTACACATTTCAACTGATACACAACTGTTTGATTCCCGCTGTCAGAGACACAGCCTAGAAACACCTGGATTTGGTAAAAGTGCTTCCCTGTAACAATGGAAAAAAATCATATAATGGGAGACAGTGAGGCCTAAATGATTTAGGAGCAAGCTTTAAAGTTCAATTTCCAGCTGGATCACTTATCAGCTATGTGTCATGGCATTCACCTTGCAGGAGAGCGGTAAAGTGGTGATAATGTTTATTATCAACCTAGAATTTCATCTGAAAAATACTAAGCAACATTATACACTTGATTTATCGATTTACTTCCTCTCTTTTCTGTTCAGTATACTTCCCATTCACGATAGCCCTCATATGAAAAGTCCCTAAGTACAGGGATCAAATATTTAGGTATAAACTGAGAATACTCTTAAATCAATTTCTCTAATACCATGACATCTCCAAAAGCTAAAAAAAAATTTTAAACTAAAAAAGCAGCACTTCTAAAGCAAACATTCTCTATTAGAAACACTGTTCTCTGACCAAAAGTATTAAAGAAATTGATAGTGAAGAGAACAAATGTTCCCAAGTTATAATTTATCTGAATAATGGGCTTAGCAAAATTTTGTAAAAATCTAAATGATCCCAAGTAATAAAGGCTCCACCGATAAGGACTAGGTGTTACGAAAAACATACACAAAGCAAACTGAGAAGTAATTAGAGCAGAAAACATTAGGGAAGCCCTAAATCTCATAGTTTGGCCATTTAAAATGTCGATAAGCCTGTTTCCTCTTTGCAAAATACTGGTGATGACTGTAAGCAAATGTCAGTTGGCCTACTTTTGGAAGGTTGCTAGTGTTTTGGATGAACAGACTGTGAGTGTGTGTAAAGATTTACTTGTTTAACCATAGTTATTAAATTTTTACAGTAAAAAAAAATTATGGCAAACCGTTCTGGAAAAGTTAAGCAGAATTTCTGAATTGATATGACTGAACAAATCAAAGAGCTCCTCCTTGAATGTGACAAAAGCCACATTTAACTTGTTTGAAGAGGATGAAAGAGGTAACTTGTACATTGAGAAAAGTAATGAAAATTCAACACACAGAAAGTGCACCCTATATGAAAATATACCCCCCCAAAAAAAAGAAAATGAGAAAAAGTTTAACAATTCTAAAGATGTTCTACTCATATTTGCTTCTAGAAAATAACTTAAGCCATTCATATCATAAAAAGGCAGCAACAATTAGTATTATTGACTGCATGGGTGGGCTGTTTACAGTATTACAAGCTTCAGAAAATACACGGCATTTACGCTCCAGTAAGGGAAAAATGGGTTGGATCTTGGGGATATTTTAAAACCTTTCAATATTTTAAGGTGTGAAACTGTGAATTCCGTGCACAGCAGAACAAAAAACAATAGTACCTTTCCAGTAGTATGTAATAACAAAATAATCTAGAAGGAATAAGCCAAGTTGGCTACCCAGTGTTTTGGATGAGTACTAGGATTTTGGTTCACAGGCACTTGAGGAAACTGTATCTCCAGAGTCCATCTATTCCCAGAGTAAAGGTGCTAGTTTATAAGAATTTGCTCTAAAACAAGGAAGTTCAGATACTCAGTATATTGGACTCCTAAGGATAACGAGTAAGGTTCAATCTGCATTTCTAAGAAATCTGGTTCAGGTGAGAGGCCAAAATGATCGTCTACTCCATAATCAATAAGCAAACAGCATAAGCACAAGGCTAAGATAATTCCTAATAGAGTTATAAACTCAGAGTCAAAAGCGGCGCTCTCCATTTGGTCACTGATAAATGACTAAAAAAAAAAAGAAAAAAAAACTTTCTACAAAAGTGGAGCTCTAGTTTCTCTTTTATAAAATACTGGATAAATTCATTTCGGGGCACCACCCATATATATTCCACATATTATGCAAGGCACTGCAGAGAATGCAATGATTAATAAATCACTGTTTCTGTGATTCCAAAGGAACATATTATAGTAAGGGAAAGACCATAATAAAGGAGAAATTTCCCCCAAAAGCTATGAAAATCAGAGGTTGGCAAGAAACAATCAAGAAGATATAATAGAAAAAGAAAACAAATTACAAAAAGACAAAAAATACAACATTCAAAGAGAGTCATGATTTGAAATAAGACATGGTAAAATATACAAAGTTTTTCTTCTTGTGAAACTAAATATATATAACATAAAAAACTGATAGATTTCACCAAATAACAAGATAGGTTGCAAACTACACAGGAAGTCTACAGGACACATATCCGTGATAATATTTCACTAATAATAATCTAGTAGAGAGCTGAAATCAATAAGAGAAGAGCAAAGAGTACAAACAAGCATGGTATTATGAGACTAAACAGTAAAAATATGAAGATTTTTCTAATCTCCCTAGCACTCAAAGACAGAAAAATTGCAAGAATGGGATTTTCCTCCATCACATAAGCCAAGACTGAAAAGATTCATAATAGCCAGTAGAGGACAGAATTGGGGAAAAAAACGAATTCTCATATAGAAATGACAACATACTCTGAGAAGCAATTTTACAACGTGTATCAACATTTTACATGTATACATTCTTTTACCCAGTAATTCCCCTTCTAGGAATTATCCTAAAAATATTTATAATTCCTTGTGTATTTTTTAAATGTACATATACAGAAGCATATAACAACATAACCTGTTATAGGGAAAAGGTTAAAATTAATATAAATGTTTATACAATGGAATGACATAATTTTTAGCAATGTTGAAAGAAGTTTTGAAATGGAAAGACATTCATAATATAAACTGTTAAGAAAAAACCTACATATACACATCAATAGCAAATACATATAATACATGTAAAGAACTTGAATCAGGTCCTGGACATACTACTACAAGTTACTTTCATGCATGTATGAATAGTTTAGGGGAAAAAAAACAGGAAATGCATACTCTAAGCTGTCAATACATGCTCAGTATCTGAGTAAAGAGAGAAAAGAAGGAAAGTAAAGAGGTAACCTGGGTTTATCTCTAATAACAGAATCATGTGAATTTTCATTTTCTACATTTCAGTATTCCTTGAATTTTTATAATGAATACTTTAACTGGTTAGAATTAATTGTATGGTCTTTATATTAAGAAATTTAAAACATATTAAAATGTATGTGTCCTCTGATCCCATTCCTTGGAAATAAGCATTATTAGCACAAAATCTATAGTCATAAAATTTTTAACTTATATTAAATTTAACTTATATATTAAATCACACATATTGCTATATTCTATTTCACAAGTGAGGTACTGAGCTACTAAAAACCACTATGGCTCCTGAGAGTAACAAGTAAGAAGAATTTACTTGGAATTAAGTTCTAAAAAGACAGATTTGAAAGATAACAAATAACAGCTCTTATCTGACATGAGAATACCAATTGATTGGTCATAGCTTCCTGGAAGACTGCACTGAAAACAATTCTAAAGCAAGTGTAGGTTCATTAAAAACGTAATCAATTATTGTTAGTGACCATGAAAATATAGGGAAGTACAAACTGTGTCGTTAGGAGTAAATGCCCATTAAATACAATAATGACCTTCTACAGTGTAAATGAACATCCAAATCCTTCAGTTTTTCCGCTTTTAGTTAAGAGACAGACTTTGCACAGAATCACCTACAGAAAGGGAACTTGCTTTTCTTCTAGATCATAGCCTTCAAAACATTATACCATGCAGCAACATTCAAATATTTATTAACACCTTGTATCAAGTACTCTGTTAGGTACTGAAGATATGAAAACAGCCTACAAACCTAGCAGTTAAGAGGCAACTGAGCAACTAAAATAAAAAACCAGTAAATCCTATGGGAGCACATACTACTGACATTGGTAACAAGAAAGAAGGGTTAGGACATGAGTATTCTAGAAGAGGAAATAGCAAATGAAAAGGTCTGAAAGAAAGAAGATGGATCATTTGAGGAAACGAAAGTTCAATAAAACTATCACAAAGGAGTGAGTGTTGTTGGGGAGAGGAAGGCTTAGAGAGGGGTTACTGGTGACGGCTGAAAATAATGCTGGAAAAATACACTGTAAGGGCATCAGTTCACCAAAGATCTAATGAATCTGGTATGCAACAGCTCTATTTTTTTTTTAACATCTTTATTGGAGTATAATTGCTTCACAGTGGTGTGTTAGTTTCTGCTGTATAACAAAGTGAATCAGCTATATGCATACGTATATCCCTATACCCCCTCCCTCTTGCGTCTCCCTCCCACCCTCCCTATCCCACCCCTCTAGGTGGTCACAAAGCACCAAGCTGAACTGCCTGTGCGATGCAGCTGCTTCCCACTAGCTATCTATTTTACATTTGGTAGTGTATATATGTCCATGCCACTCTCTCACTTTGTCACAGCTTACCCTTCCCCCTCTCCGTGTCCTCAAGTCCATTCTCTACGTCTGTGTCTTTATTCCTGTCCTGCCCTTAGGTTCATCAGAACCTTTTTTTTTTTTTTTTTTAGATTCCATATATATGTGTTAGCATACAGTATTTGTTTTTCTCTTTCTGACTTATACGCTCTGTATGACATGACAGACTCTAGGTCCATCCACCTCACTACAAATAACTCAGTTTCGTTTCTTTTTATGGCTGAGTAATATTCCATTGTATATATGTGCCACATCTTCTTTATCCATTCATCTGTCGATGGACACTTAGGTTGCTTACATGTCCTGGCTATTGTAAATAGTGCTGCTAGGAATATTGTGGTGCATGACTCTTTTTGAATTATGGTTTTCTCAGGGTATATGCCCAGTAGTGGGATTGCTGGGTCATATGGTAGTTCTATTTTTAGTTTTTTAAGGAACCTCCATACTGTTCTCCATAGTGGCTGTACCAATTTACATTCCCACCAACAGTGCAAGAGGTTACCCTTTTCTCCACACTCTCTCCAGCATTTATTTTTTGTAAATTTTTTGATGATGGCCATTCTGACTGGTGTGAGGTGATACCTCATTGTAGTTTGCAAATGTAGATGTGCATTTCTCTAATGATTAGTGATGTTGAGCATCTTTTCATGTGTTTGTTGGCAATCTGTTTATCTTCTTTGGAGAAATGTCTATTTAGGTCTTCTGCCTATTTTCGGATTGGGTTGTTTGTTTTTTTGATATTGAGCTGCATGAGCTACTTGTAAATTTTGGAGATTAATCCTTTGTCAGTTGCTTCACTGGCAAATATTTTCTCTCATTCTGAGGGTTGTCTTTTCGTCTTGTTTGTGGTTTCCTTTGCTGTGCAAAAGCTTCTAGGTTTCATTAGGTCCCATTTATTTATTTTTGTTTTTATTTCCATTTCTCTAGGAGGCGGGTCAAAAAGGATCTTGATGTGATTTATATCATAGAGTGTTCTGCCTGTTTTCCTCTAAGAGTTTGATAGTGTCTGGCCTTACATTTAGGTCTTTAATCCATTTTCAGTTTATTTTTATGTATGGTGTTAGGCAGTGTTCTAATTTCATTCTCTTACATGTAGCTGTCCAGTTTTCCTAGCACCACTTATTGAAGAGGCTGTCTTTTCTCCACTGTATAGTCTTGCCTCCTTTATCAAAGATAAGGTGACCATATGTGCATGGGTTTATCTCTGGGCTTTCTATCCTGTTCCACTGATCTATATTTCTGTTTTTCTGCCAGTACCATACTGTCTTGATTACTGTAGCTTTGTAGTACAGTCTGAAGTCCAGGAGCCTGATTCCTCCAGCTCCTTTTTTCTTTCTCAAGATTGCTTTGGCTATTCGGGGTCTTTTGTGTTTCCATACCAATTGTGCAATTTTTTGTTCTAGTTCTGTGAAAAATGCCACTGGTAGTTTGATAGGGATTGCACTGAATCTGTATATTGCTTTGGGTGGTATAGTCATTTTCACAATGTTGATTCTTCCAATCCAAGGACATGGTGTATCTCTCTATCCGTTTGTATCATCTTTAATTTCTTTCATCAGTGTCTTATACTTTTCTGCATACAGATCTTTTTGTCTCCTTAGGTAGGTTTATTCCTAGGTATTTTATTCTTTTTGTTGCAGTGGTAAATGGGAGTGTTTCCTTAATTTCCCGTTCAGATTTTTCATCATTAGTGTATAGGAATGTAAGAGATTTCTGTGCATTAATTTTGTATCCTGCTACTCTACCAAATTCATTGATTAGCTCTAGTAGTTTTCTGGTAGCATCTTTAGGATTCTCTATGCATAGTATCATGTCATCTGCAAACAGTGACAGTTTTACTTCTTCTTTTCTGATTTGGATTCCTTTTATTTCTTTTTCTTCTCTGATTGCTGTGGCTAACACTTCCAAAACTATGTTGAATGACAGTGGTGAGAATGCGCAACCTTGTCTTGTTACTGATCTTAGAGGAAATGGTTTCAGTTTTTCACCCTTGAGAACAATGTTGGCTGTGTGTTTGTCATATATGGCCTTTATTATGTTGAGGTAGGTTCCCTCTATGCCTACTTTCTAGAGAGTTCTTATCATAAATGGATGCTGCATTTTGTCAAAAGCTTTTTCTGCATCTACTGAGATTATCATATGGTTTTTATCCTCCAATTTGTTAGTATGGTGTATCACATTGATTGATCTGCATATACTGAAGAATCCTTGCATTCCTGGGATAAATCCCACTTGATCATGGTGCATGATCCTTTTAATGTGCTATTGGATTCTGTTTGCTAGTATTTTCCTGAGGATTTTCGCAACAGCTCTTATTAATGACTTATTAATTGGGGCTTCCCTGGTGGGGCAGTGGTTAAGAATCCGCCTGCCAATGCAGGGGACATGGGTTCAAGCCCTGGTCCAGGAAGATCCCACATGCTGCAGAGCAACTAAGCCCGTGAGCCACAACTACTCAGCCTGCACTCTAGAGCCCACAAGCCACAACTACTGAAGCCCACACGCCTAGAGCCTGTGCTCCACAACAAGAGAAGCCACTGCAATGAGAAGCCCGCACACCACAACAAAGAGTAGCCCCCGCTCGCTGCAACTAGAGAAAGGCCGCACACAGCAACGAAGACCCAACACAGCCAAAAATAAATTAATTAATTAATTTTTTTAAAAAATCACTTTTTAATTCTAATGGTTTGTAGATTGTTTTGTATTTTCTACATATACAATCAAATTATCTATGAATAAGATGATTTTACACCTTTCCTTCTAATATTTACATCTCTTATTCATTTTTCTTGCCTTATTGTAATGGCTAGGACTTGAATTCAATGGTGAATAGAAGTAGTGATAGGATCCATCCCAAACTCAGTAAGAATGTATAATATTTAATATATCATTACTGATTATAATGTTGGCTATAGATTGTTTTATAGATTATCTTTAGCATACTGAGGATGTTTCTTTCTACTCCTAACTTGTTAAAAGCTTTTTTTTAATCCCAAATGGCTATTAAATTTTGCCAAAGTTTTTTTCCACTTCTATTGAGGTGATCAACTGTGTTTTCTTCTTCATTCTACTAATATGGTGAATTACACTGACTTATTTTCAAAATGTTAACCGACCTTGTATTCCTGGAATATCTTTTACTTGGTCCTGATGTATAAATTTTTTATGGATCACTGGATTCTATTTGGTAATATTTACATGTAAGTTACACCAAGAAAGAAAAACAGGGAGGGAGGGAAAGAGGGAGGAAGGGAGGGAGGGAGGTGTTGGGCATGAGGAGAGGTTAAGAAAAAAAGACAGCAGAAAAGAATCATTTTGTGAGGGGGTGGGGCACACCACAAGGCATGTGGGATCTTAGTTCCCCGACCAGGGATTGAACCCGCACCCCCTGCATTGAAAGCACAGAGTTTTAGCCACTGGACCACCAGAGACATCCCAGAAAAGAATTATTCAAGAAGAGTTAGTAATCCATATTGAGACAATCTCCCAAAAGGAAAAGGGATGAAATTATTTTTTAATTAATCATTCTAGGGGATATAACAGCCAAATAATACAAGTACCAGAAAGAGAGAACATGGAAAATTTAAGAGAAGAAACCATCAAAAAAGTAGTTTAAAGAATTTTCTCACTCAATGCTTTGTGACAACCTAGAGGGGTGGGATAGGGAGGGTGGGAGGGAGGCTCAAGAGGGAGGGCATATGGGGATCTATGTATACATAGAGCTGATTCACTTTGTTGTACAGCAGAAACTAACACAACATTGTAAAGCAATTATACTCCAATAAAGATATTAAAAAAAAAGAAAAAGAATTTTCTCATGACTATACTACTTGCATTTCTACATCGAAGAGGCCCAGAATAACATATGAACCAAGAAACAACACTGCAAAGTTTTGGAACACTGGGAACAAAGCCAACATTCTATTAGCTCCTGAGAAAAAAAACAAGCCGTATACAAAGAAAAAGGTATCAAAATGGCTTAAGATTCTTCAACCATAACACTAGATCAATACCTTCAAATTTCTGAAGTAACATTACTTACAAACAAGTATTTCTTACCCAAATTAACAATCAAGAATTAAAGAAAAATAAAGACATCTTCAGACAAACAAGATCTACCACACATCCCTTTTCAGGAAGCTACCAAAGGACTTATTCCACCAAAGTGAGTGCAAAAGCAAAACGGGCAGAAGAGAGAAAGGCGTATTCTATTTTCCGTTACAAATTTTATCTGATCAGTTGCATGTTTGATGAAAACAAATCTAAAAATTAAATACAATAAAAGTAACATAATTTCTGCAAGTCATACAACATTTAGTTTTGTGAAATTACATCTTAAATCTAAAAAAAAGTATATTTAAAGTATCTTATAGTGCATGTAAAAGTATATTATAGTTGGATTTCCCTGGTGGCGCAGTGGTTAAGTATATGCCTGCCAACGCAGGGGACATGGGTTCGATCCCTGGTCCGTGAAGATCCCACATGCCACAGAGCAACTAAGCCCGTGAGCCACAACTACTGAGCCCGTGCTCTACAGCCCACAAGCCACAGCTACAGAGCCCATGTGCCACAAGTACTGGAGTCCGCGTGCTGCAACTACTGAAGCCCACACACCTAGAGCCCGTGCTCCGCAACAAAAGAAGCCACCACGATGAAGAGTAGCACCCGCTCGCTGCAACTAGAGAAAGCCCACATGCAGCAACGAAGACCCAATGCGGCCAAAAAATTTTTAAAATTAAATAAATAAATAAATAAATAAATGTATATTATAGTGGATAGAGAAATCTTTCTTTTAATTAGACAAAGTAAATTAAACAAACTCAAATTCTACTAGCAATATTAGCTTTTAAAGCTTTATACTCTCTCATATAGTTCTGCCCAAAGTAAAAAATTTGAGAAAAGCTGAACATTAATAATTGGCATAAAGAGGGGAATTCCTTGGCAGTCCAGTGGGTAGGACTCCGTGCTTCCACCACATGGGGCCAAGGTCCCATCTCTGGTCGGGGAACTAAGATCCCACAAGCCATGCAGTGCGGCCAAAAAAAATTAAAATATAAAAAATAAATAGGGTTTCCCTGGTGGAGCAGTGGTTGAGAATCCGCCTGCCAATGCAGGGGACACGGGTTTGAGCCCTGGTCCGGGAAGATCCCACATGTCGCAGAGCAACTAAGTCCGCGCACCACAGCTACTGAGCCTGAGCTCTATAGCCCACGATTCACAACTACTGAAGCCCACGTGCCTAGAGCCCGTGCTCCGCAACAACAGAAGCCCCCGCAATGAGCAGCCCGCGCACCTCAACGAAGAGTAGCCCCCGCCCGCTACTAGAGAAAGCCCTCTCGCAGCAACAAAGACCCAACACAGCCAAAAATAAATAAATAAATAAAATAAATTTTTAATAAATAAAAAATACATAATTGACATAAAGAAAAGAACTTCATAACTGAAATGAAAGGAGAAAAATCTGCCTCTGTGAATTACATACAAAAGAAACAAAGACAAGGCAGAGTCCTTTAGCAATAAAGTTCTTCTTGATTCCAACCATCCAGTGAGGCTGGTTATTCCAAAACAATCTTCTTTGTCAAAAATTTCACCAAAACACAAATGCAACAGAAAACAGAAAGAGAGTGTAAAGCAGAGACGAAGCTGATAACTGTAGATGCCATACAGTTCAATAACAAGAAAAAATCTCCACGTGACAGCAGGATATTGTTGCCTTATTACCTCCACCCTTACCATTTCAATTAAGTAGATTTAATAATTAAATTAATCCCTAACATTAGCTATGCAAATAGTAGTACATTTTAATAAACATCATTCTCACCAATTTACAGAAATAACTGCAGAAGGAAGTATTAACAGGAAGATTTCCCAACTTCTGTACAAACTTTAAAACTATAATAGCATTAAAATATTTGAATATCCTCTTTTTTAATTATGCAAATGATATTAATATGATTGTTTTTAGTGCACATACAAAAGCATTACTGAGTGAACATAGGCAAATTAAAGAGAAAATACAACCCTTAGAAAGCTCAGATCATTAAAGAGTTGGGAATTCTTTACACTTCCAAATAACAGATGTAATTTAACCATATATCTGGTTTTTTAACTTTAAAAATACATAATAGTTACATACAACATTAGGAAGTTTTCATTATTAAAGCGGAGATCCAAGGTCAAAAGCCCGAAACTGTACTTCTGCCATAGCTGTAAATACAGACAGCAGACTCATCTACAATCGAGATAATGGTGAAAACCAAGCTCTTCAAGGCAGTAAGTATAACTGAGAGGAGCAAAGACACTGAAGACAACAGAGACTTGGGGAATACCCACAGAAGTAAGCTGAACCAGAAACAGAACAAAAGCGGCACAGTCAGCAAGGAAGGGATCTGGGAAGAGCACCGCCATGAAAACCAAGAGAGAAGAGGGCTTCAAGAAAGAGCCAGCAAAGTCAGAAACTAAATGGAGATCAAAGAGGACGAAGATAAATCAAAACCGCAGCAGAAAGTGAATGGCCATACTGAATTGGTTAAGATTACCTATTTCCATCTCAACTGACAGAACTAAGAGTTTATCTTGGAGGGAGGAGAGGAAGGAGTATGGACACGTGGAGGAAAACAGACTTTAGTTATCATTCTTGCTGTCTGATGTCCAAGACCAGTAGAAGAGAAACCTCTTTCTGAATGATTTGTTTCTTCTTAAGGGCAACACTCACCAAACTGTGGAGCAGGCAAGATCCTAGCTGCTCGAATTGGGCCATGTCGAACAGAAAAAAGCTCCTGTGCTTCCCCACTGATCTGCAGAAGACAGAAAAAAAAAATTCAGTAAATGAAAACACAGGTCAGAACATTATTATACAAAAACAAGATCTCCTAAATTTTTATCACAATTTTTGGTCTGAAATGTAGTATATGTACGTTCACACATCCATTTATGGCTGACCATACACATTAAGTATATTAATACCTTAAATTATCATAAATATTTTTAGAAAATTATAAGAGCATGCACTTAATATGAATAGGAAAATAAAAGGTCTGTTCTGAAAACCTATAATTTTTATCTTTAATAAACTACCAGTTTATTAAAGTCTGCTCGGTTCCTGTATGACTGCCTTCCATTTTAGAGTAAAGCAACTCTGATTTTTTTTCATTAGTATTCAGTTTACCATGTAAGAAAAACATAAATATTCTTAGCATTCTGAAAAGCAGAACTTAAATGCTGTAGTAACTTTTGCAAATTGTTACAGATGAAAAAGAGCAAAACATGTTGCAAAGAACACTGAGGTGGAGGGTAAATGACCTAGGTGCCAGCTATGGTTCTGCAACCCTAGCTACCCTTAACTACGTTGAGTAAATCATTTAACCTCTATAAACTTTTATTACTTATTTTCTTTTCTAAATATATTTTAGTAAATATTGTATACATTTAGGTATACAACATGAAGATTTGATACACATATATATGGTGAAATGATTACCAGAGTCACCTCCTCAGAGTTACCTTCTGTGTGTGATAAGAGTATCTGAAATCTATTTTTCCAGTCTTCAATACAGTATTATTAACTGCAGTCATCATGCCTGAACATTACGTCCCCTGACTTGTACATCTTACAAAACTGCAACTTTGCACCATCTGACCAACATCTCCACATTTCCCCTACCTCCTCTAAGCCTATATTCCTTTGCATTTATAAGCTGAGACAATAAAGGTGCTAAAGGACCTCAAGATGCTTTAAATTTCAGTATTCTATGCATAAAAAAATATGTACGCATCTTTATATGTCATTATTCTTATTACACACATAGATCAAACACGTATGAATGTCCGTTCATTTTCAGTCATATCAGATCTGTTCCTCAGATATAAACAGTACAGCAGTCTATTAATCCCAAAGTAAAAGAGGTAGACTAATATTTGTGTCAAGTGTGAAAACAATTGCTTTTCAGAATTAGTGGTTCAAAAGAACAATTTGCTAATTGAAATACTGAACATATTAAATCATAATGTTAAGAAAGGCTTTCCAGACTACTATAAGTGGTACTGTAGTTTCCAATACATTTTCTTAATTCTCAAGTGTTTGATGGAATATGTAATATCAGATAGGGAAAATGGCAAATATTATAAAACTCGTTCTAAATACCCAAAAACTTACAAGAGATATAGAAATAACTCGTTCTAAATACCTAAGAACTTACAACAGATATAAAAATGATAAACATTCCATAAACACGCTGATGGTATTTTTTTTAAAAATAGGCCTGCCAAACAAGGAGTTTAAAATATCAACATTGTATACATTATAAAAGGCTTATCAATCTTCCAATATTAAACTATAAATCTACAGAGCTGTCTTTTAGATTAACTACTTTTTTAGATCTTCAGCTTCTCTTCTACCTGAATTTAAGAGCTGCAAACTGTCAATATTTTTGTCTCTTATAAATGTTAAATTATGGTAATACCCAAAGAGCCATCATATTCATTTAGCTTATAAAAATAATTATTAAAATGTATTTATTGGCCACAATGGCAAATACCTCTACAGCACTTGGGAAGCAGAAGATATGAGGAATGCTAGGCTCTTCCCACTAACTATGCAACAATAGCACCACCTATCACCAATTAAACACACAAACGCTACAAACTCAGTATAGCAAACTTAAATTTACTTCTTAAATTTACCTCTCTACAAATTCCTCTGTAAACATTAATTTTCTAAATGAAATACCATTGACATTATATACTGCAGCTCTTAAGTCCACATTTTATTCTTATAGAACAGAATTTTCAGTTTATAAAAATCCTTAAAGGGTCACTTTGTTCAATCTCCCACCCAATGTAGTAATCACACATTCTCAGAAATCTAAAAATTACCATCATCTCGTTGATTTTAAGAACACTTCCAACGAAAGGTAAATCACTAATACAGTCCAACTACATTATAGATGCATTACTGGCTATCTCCAAAGCTGCCAAGTCATTTACTTTTTGAAAAGAGATTGTTTGTTGGGCAATGGATAAATAGTATTCTTCAATATACATACTATTTCTACTAAGAATGCAATGAAAAATAAATTATAAAACAATACTGTAGAAATTGCACTGAAATTATAATTCAGAGTAATGAAAACCACCTCTCACAAATAAGGTTTATACCTATAACAAATCATAGTATTCTAACACAAAATTCACTGCTCTGTACTATTATTTCCATATGCCACAAGTCTAGCATTTAGCTTTGGTCCTATCAAATAAAGCTTTAAAGTTAAAAAGTCTAATCACATTTAACTGAGCTGCTATACTAAATTATACTAAACAATAAAGAATAAAACAAACCTGTCTTGGCATATTCACAATATGATAAACGTTTGTTATCACTGGATTTAATACCCAAGAGCTTACTTTGATATACAAAACATTCTGAAATCTGAACACACCATGCTTTTGAGCATAACGGCTTTTAAAACAAACCTAAATGCCCTATTCTATTCTAAGCTTCTACTCTAAATCCCTCTTTAAATGTACAGCAACAGGTAAGAAAAAAACATTAGGAGTGATTACAAAATGCATCTCCACATTCATTACCGATCCTTCATTACCTCTAAGTTAAGGTCCTAGAATCTTTAATTATCACATCAGGGAAGGGAGGTGGGGGGAAGCACTATTACTATGAATAGAAATTTGTGAATATGTTAAAATCAAAATTGTTAGAAGCATAATTCTAAAGTATCCTAAGTGAGTCACAAATGTCAAACTTCCCAGAGGAGAGAACTCTCCCAATAATATAGGCAAACTCTATACTGGAATAAAATTTCAGAACAGAGACAGTGCTAATAACGTGTATATAGATAAGAGGTGCACATTTTAGGTAGGACACAGAGAGAATGGATATGTCCTTACAGGCTCCGCTTTAGCTGCCGTTTTCAATTGCCTCTAATCATTCTATACAGTTATGTTCACTGGTAATTTTGCTCTCAAATAAATGAGTGGCAAAACTGATGAAGTTTTTTTAAGGCTTTCAAAGTGATTTTTAGGTTTCTTAGAAAGAGCTCATTGAAAAGAGCAAAGAATCTCTGAGATGAGGATTTTACTGATCCTGAGAAGAATTACCAGGAGCTCTAAGTTCACTTTTAAACCAACAATAATAAATACAAGGGTAGAACTACAAGGAAGGCGTGTATCAAGCAATGTTCCAACTTCCTGGCAACTGCAGTAACTTGGGGAGAGGAGCAAACAGGGAGGAAACCTCTCCAATAGTTCCTCATGGGTCTCTGCCTTTGTTCTTACTGGCATTTTAATTTCTGATGACAGGCTTTTGTTGTTTGGAGCATAAACCGGACGTACCAGTTTGGAGGCACAATAAGGAGAACAAAGAATGATTTGTTCACACTGTTGGAAAAAAATCTTTTCCAACCATAGAAAATAGCTTTCACATGGTGAAAATATGCAAATTACATACCAAACCAAAAAGGGGTGGGGGGGAGTACAAGTTTAGAATCTCACAGCTCAACCTAAGGCAAAAGGAAATTATAACAGCCGAGACAATCATACACACAGAGAAAAGGCTATAAAAGCTTGGGGCGGGGGGAAGGGGGGCTTTATAAGTGCTTTTAGAGAATTCTGAAAGCACATGAAGGTCATCTAGCCCTCAGAACCAAACTTGTTTCTGAAATCCTGATGACTTTTCAAAGGCATCTGACCACAAAATAGAAAATTCAATCAAACACAAAGGACAATAATAATAATGCTCTACAACGACACAGAATGAGGACAATAGTACATATTTACACCCCCAACTTCCCTTTTAGACACTGGTCAAATGGAGAATTGTGGTCTCCAATTGATTCTTTTTAGTAAACTTTACTCAAAGATAACAGACTTAGAAGTAATACATAAATCTTAGGTATATGTACAGCTTAATGAATTTTCAATGTTAATACACCTCTGTTACCAGCAGAGACATCAAGAAACAGAACATTACGGATACTCAGAAGGTCCCTCCACACCCCTTCGCAGTCACAAACCCAAGGCAAGAATAACCATAACCACTATCTTGACTTCTAACACTTCTCACACATAAGTTTTACTTCTTCAAATTTATTTAAATGGAATCACGTAGTATGTACTCTCTTGTGAATGGCTTCTTTCACACATTACATGCCTGTGAAATTCATTTGTATTGTTGCATATGATTGTGGTTTTTTATTTCTGTTGCTATATAGATTCCCATTGCATGAAAAATACAATTTATCCATTCTACTGTTGGTTGCTGGACTTCTAGGTTGTTTCTAGTTTTGGGCTCATAAGATGTGAGGGAAAATTGCAACAAACTTTTGAATGGGAAAAAGATTACTGTGTGTTCTTCCAGTGGATTACCAAGAGTTCTATAGTGGATCCTTTGGGATTATTTGATTCTATAAGAATCTGCACCTTTGTCTTGACTGGGCTATTTTACAATACTGTAAGTTGTAGAAAACTGATAGTAAGGCAATTGACTCTTGCCCACAGAAATGCAAATGAATCTTGTTTAGTAGAGATACAATTGAATTCCGCTCATAAAAAAGATTCCAAGCAGTACACTTTCCCAACAGGCTATTAGCTAGGTTTGCATCTCTTAACAGGGTCATTTCAGCATTCCTTATTCCCTATATCTGTTCTTCAGATTCTCCTTTGAACCGGCGTTAACTTGTCTAACACCTCATTAATAAGTTAAATAAAATCTATGACACATGTCCATTTTACAGTTGTATGAGTGTCATGATTTTACCATTTTTAAACTGGTAACATCATAAGGAATATTACTATGAATATTCTTGCACATGGCATTTAGTGACCATATTTAAGTATTTCTTTTGGGTATATACTACTGAAGTTGCTTCTATATTAGGAATATGTGCATATTTTGTAGATTTTAACAAAACAGTAACTGAACAATTTACCAGTGTAAAAGAGTTCTCTACCTGCTCCACATCCAACAGTTGGTGTCATTCTGGTGGATGTTCAGTGGGATTCTCACTGTCATTTTAATTTGCATTTTCTTCAAAGGAGGTTTCACCCTTTCATATTATTATTGGAATTTAGTCATACTATCTCATGAGCAATCTGATAAAGTCTCTTGCCCAATATATTTGCCTGATTCTAAGAAATTATGGATTTAGATCTATTATGCACAGTGAGTAAAATGCATAAATCAGTCTCCTTTGGAAAAGCAACGCTGCCTCAAACTAAATAAACAAACAGGCTTTATTATAGTGGCCCTCCATCAGGGCTCATGATGTAAGGGTTTTGTCCTGAAGGACCCTTGATTTCCAGCATTATGAATGAGATTCAAGAACTCATTTCAGCAGCTCTGGAAAAACTAGAGCTTTTTATACCTAACTGAATTCATATCTTAATTCCAAATCCAGTAATAAGCAATCTCTCCCCCCATATAAGGTACAATGATTGGGTTATAACAAAATGATAGCCCTTGAAGTGGAAAAATGTTGATTTGTAAAACTTCACACAAACATTCAAAGCAAATTCAGTCCCTATTAAAGATGGGAAACATACAAAAATTACTATATCTTTCCCCTATAACTCAAGCAGTTCGAATACAAAAGGTAATGATTAGCAGGGTTTTTTTCCTTGATAAATACTTCAGCAAGCTTTAATCTCTAAAATAAAAAACTTAAAAAGAGGTATTAATTTACCTATTTTTCAAAATCGCTACATCATATACAGTAGAGCACTTTTAGACTGGAAATATAAATTAAAAGACCAAGCCATCAGACATAAAAGACATCAGAAAAAGAATTCTTTGTGTTTATCTCAAGCACATCCTGACTTTCAGTCAAAACTATCTTTCACACCTGAGTTTTCCAAACAAGTAATGCCTCTGATTCCACCTGGAAAATCAAAGAGAGTAAAAGCAGCCCACAGGTAAGACCCTGGAAGTTTTATTCCTTTCCCGAAATCATGGCCTATGGCAACAATGCCAAGTGCGTACAGTATGACAGATCATCAGTTACAAATATCACATTAGCAACATCAACGATTCCAACAGTTTATTACAGTAGAAAATAAACCGGACTTCTGTTTATAAACTATACAAATTTGCTAAATCTGAGTTTGGCTTTATAATAAGGGTAACGACATATCTATCTAACAAAGCAAAGGTGTTAAACTGTGTATTTAAAATATGAAACAAGAGGGCTTCCTTGGTGGCCCAGTGGTTGAGAATCTGCCTGCCGATGCAGGGGACACGGGTTCAAGCCCTGGTCTGGGAAGATCCCACATGCTGCGGAGCAACTAGGCCCGTGAGCCACAACTACTGAGCCTGCGCATCTGGAGCCTGTGCTCCGCAACAAGAGAGGCTGCGACAGTGAGAGGCCCGCGCACCGCGATGAAGAGTGGCCCCCACTTGCCGCAACTAGAGAAAGCCCTCGCACAGCAACGAAGACCCAACACAGCCAAAAATAAATAAATAAATAAATAAAAATTAAAAAATAAAATAAAATAAAATATGAAACAAGAGACTTAAGTCAAGAAGATGCTTGTTAAATGAATGAACTGATAAATAAACGACTAAGTCTATGTTGGCATCATTATTCAATCTTCATGGTACTTAATTTGCCTTTGCCTCCCTGTTTTCAAAACATGTTGTTAACATTTAATACCTGGAAATTTGTTATAACACCACATCATAAAACACATTTTGGTACAACTCATTCTTGAACCCACTGGTATATTACTTCCTAAGCTTTTCAGCTCTCAAGAAAAGGACTACTATCAGAGTGGCAAGCAGCACCTCATCTGGGCAGCAGGTTTTATCACACTGGTCTTCACACTCCCGCTCAAGATCAAGGCAGTCGCCACTCTCGCTGGCAAATATCCCACACTCAATCCAACCTTTCTGGGTTAATGTAATGTTTTTACCTGCAACAGGTTTTCTTACCAAGAGTGATGTAAAAACTGTCCATTTAAATAAACAAATGTAGAATTACCAATGTTTTCTAATTGTCTCACATGTACCAGCCACATAGACACAAATGAAATGAAGTCCTTAATAAGAACAGTGCTTCATTAGTTTTAAAGTTAAAAAGTAATAACAAATAAAACTTTTTCATTAAGGAGAAAAATGTAAACTATGGACTTTAGTTAATAATGTGTCAATACTGGTTCACCAAGTTTAACAAATGTACCTCGGGAATTCCCTGGTGGTCCAGTGGTTAAGACTCAGCACTTTCACTGCCTGTGGGCTCAGGTTCAATCCCTGGTCCAGGAACTAAGATCTTGTAAGCCACGTGGCGCATCACTAATGCAAGATGTTAATAGGGGGAAATGCGGGGGATGAGGGATACATGGGAATTCTCTGTACTTTCTGCTCAACTTTCATGTAAACCCAAAACTGCTTTAAAAATAGTATATTAGTGTTTATTTTCATATACATGAAAAATGTGAAAATTCCACAAATAAATTTTAACCTTCCTTGATACCCACCCCACCCAAAATAGGGATAAAAGGTAAAAATATAGAGAGATGGGAGGAATGAAGAGCCGATAACATTTTACACTAAATAATTCAGTTTCTAAAGTAACAAAAGGACCTTACTTGGTCTATTTGAATAAACAAGTATATAAGTTATCACTTTGCTAATTGTTTCACATGTAGTAATCATACATACAACACAACTGAACTGATGAAGTTCTTTAAAACGAAGATTGGTTCATGACAGTTTTTGGTGTTTTTTTTTTAATAAATTTACTTATTTTATTTATCTTATTTTTGGCTGCATTGGGTCTTCATTGCTGCATGTGGGCTTTCCCTAGTTGAGGCGAGCGGGGGCTACTCTTAGTTGCGGTGCGCAGGCTTCTCATTGCAGTGGCTTCTCTTGTTGCGGAGCACGGGCTCTAGGCGCGTGGGCTTCAGTAGCTGTGGCACACAGGCTCAGTAGCTGTGGCTTGCGAGTTCTACAGTGCAGGCTCAGTAGTTGTGGCTCACAGGCTTAGTTGCTCCGTGGCATGTGGGATCTTCCCAGACCAGGGCTCGAACCCGTGTCCCCTGCATTGGCACGTGGATTCTTAACCACTGCACCACCAGGAAAGCCCTGGTGTTCTTTTCTCTTTCTTTTTTTTTCTGGGCACACTGTGCCAACCAGGGATAGAACCCGGGCCCCCTGCAGTGGAAGCCTGCGGAGTGCTAATCACTGGACTGCCAGGGAATTCCTGCCAGTTTTGTTAACTTACAAAGTAACAACAATAATTTTTTTAAATAAGGAGAAAAGGTAAATACATACATATATATATATATGTATGTATGTATGTATTTTTTTTAGTTAGAGAGAAAGGGTAAAAATTTTAAAACATAAAACAAGAGATAGGGGAAGGAGAGGGAAGTATCATCTTATACTAAGGTATTTGGTTCCTAAGCAACAGAAGGACAGCACGTAGCTACATGAGTAATGATCACAACTACAAAGCAAGCTCTCTCTCTAGCTCTCTCTCACCCTGTGAGCCAATCTGATGATATATTTTCATTTTAGACATAAGGAAACAGAGAAAAATATTCCCCCCAAATGACCAGATCAAAGAGGCATCAGAATCTCCCATTAATACTGTATTCAAAAACAGTTTTTAAACTCAGGGTTTTTTTCTTGAACAAGTCAATGCCAGGTGGTCATTTTACGTGCTACAGTTCTGCTCCAACAATATCAAAAACTTAAGATAGCACACATTGAGGAAAATATTCCTAACGGTAAAAAAGTAATTCTTTTGAAAGCTCCTAAAAGTAGAAGGAAGGAGGGGACAAGCTTTTTGTTTTATTTTTGCCTAGCTAACCACAAATGATTCAGTTAATGTCAGAGTGTCAGTATCTCCATAACCTACTCTGTATGCCATCAAGAAAAAAATGCAAACCACAAAAACCACCTAAAATGCATATTTGTGAGGACTAACAACTTATAGAACAGATATTTGCTAACCACATAAAGCAGACAGCAACCGAGTCTGTATTTTGGTCTTGACACTAAATTCAAAATACAAAACTTGAGGCAAGAAGGAAGTAAGTTTCAAAAACAATATGAAAACTGCAGAACATAAATAATGAATGGAATTTGTAATCATATTTTCATACTTCCAAATTTTTGCACACATAGAGAGGAATATTTTAAGGCAACTTTAACCTTTCCCCTTCAGCCTGGTTTTTGAAAGGAAGATCAAAGAAAAGCAGTTTAAACTCACACGTTCCTCCGGTTATGCAACGCAGATTTAGACATTACACTTCAAAACCCGAGCCATTACTCCAGCATCACCAATCCAAATACCATTCCAGAGCTTTGAAGCAGCCCTAATGGTATCTTCCATTTGCAAGTAACACTTCTGTAGTCAAAAGATCTTACTCAGGGTGGATGTTAATGTAAAACCACTCAGACTACACAGACACACACGCCTGGAGGCAGACTGGAAGGTGTTCAGAAGCCAATGTAACACCATTACAGAGAGTGTCAGCCTAGCAGCTGTCATAAACACTTCATAATCACTCAGACACGCAAACTGGATTCCCTTTAACTCGTTATTTTATTTCATGCTGAATACATGTCCAATTGAAAAGGGAAAGAGAGAAAACAGTGATGCAGATAAGCCAATTTTGGCTTATAGACTTTTTCCACTTTTAAAAGAGTTTGTCATATTGTAAACCTACCCTGATATAATCTGTTGATTGAAGCTAGCTTTGCAGTAGATATCTAACCAAAGAGAAACGGATTATATCAAAAAGACGCCTAAGGTTTTTTTCTTCTGTAAAACAGGTATCACACAAACTTGTAATACTGACAAGATGATTAAAAAAATGACTGACAGGGGCTTCCCTGGTGGCGCAGTGGTTAAGAATCCGCCTGCCGATGGAGGGGACACGGGTTTGAGCCCTGGTCTGGGAAGATCCCACATGCTGTGAAGTAACTAAGCCCGTGCACCACAACTACTGAGCTTGCGCTCTAGAGCCCGCGAGCCACAACTGAGGCTGCTAGCCACAACTACTGAAGCCCGTGCACCTAGAGCCCGTGCTCTGCAACAAGAGAAGCCACCACAATGAGAAGCCTCGCACTGCAACAAAGAGTAGTCCCCGCTTGCCGCAACTAGAGAAAGCCCGTGCACAGCAATGAAGACCCAATGCAGCCAAAAATAAATGAATAAAATAAATAAATTTATTAAAAAAAAAAAATGACTGACAGCACCAATGGTCGCAGGAAATGGAGCAACTAGAACTCTCAGATATTGCAGATGTAAGTGTGTAATGGTACAACCCCTTTGGAAAACTCCAGGTAATTTCTAATAAAGTTAAATACATGCCTAACCTATGACCCAGAAATTCTACTCCTAGAGTACATAAATCTACAATTATGTTCATAGGAGCTTTATTCACTATAGCCAAAAGCCAGAAACACAAATGCTCATCAAAAGAAGAGCTAAACAAACTGTGGTACATTCAATCCATGGAATAAAACCCAGTAATGAAAAAAAATTGAAAATACAAACTAGTGGGACTTCCTTGGTAGTCCAGTGGAAGAGAATCCACCTTCCAATGCAGGGGACACAGGTTCAATCCCTGGTCCAGGAACTAAGATCCCACATGCCGTGGGGCAAATAAGCCCGCATGCCACAACTATTGGGTGCACCTGCGTGCCACAAACCACAGCGCCTACAAGCCCTAGAGCCTGCGTGCCACAACTAGAGAGAGAAAACACACACGCCACAACAAGAGAGAAGCACGCACACCGCAATGAAGAGACTGCGCGCCGCAACGAAAGATCTCGCATGCCTCAACGAAGATCCTGTGTGCCGCAACTAAGACCCGACGCAGCCAAAAAAGAAAAGGAAAATAAATAAAAATTAAAAAACAACTACTGCAACATGCAACAACATGGGTGAATTTTAAAAAGACATAGTGCAAAAGACAGACACAAAGTAGCACATACTGTGTACCTCTACTTATGTGAAGTTCAATGAGGCAAAGCTAATCTATGGTCAGAACAGTGATTACCTTGGGGCTAATAGTGACTGGGGAACTTTCTGAGTAAGAAAAATGTTCTACATTTTGTTCTCAATGGTAGTTTGACTTATTTGCATATAAACATATATAAAACACACACACACAGTCATCAAACTACAGACCTGAGATTTGTACATTTTATAGTATGTATATCTTAATTTTTTAAAAGTGTCTGTCATAAATAAACTGTGGTACCTCCAGACAGTGGAATATTACCTAGCACTAGAAACAAATACGCTATCAAGCCATGAAAAGACATGGGGAAAACTTAAATGCATATTACTAGGTGAAAGAAGCCAATCTGAAATGGCTACATACTGTATGATTCCAGCTATATGACATGTAAAACTACAAAGGCAAAACTACATGGACAGTAAAAAGACCAGTGGTTGCCACAGAAGGGTGCCCACAAGACTTTTAGAGCAGTGCATACATAGGCAGAACACAGAGGATATTTAGGGCAGTGAGACTATTCTGTATAACACTCTAATGGTGGGTACACGTCATTATACATCTGTCAAAACCCATAGCATGTACAACACTGGAAGTAAACCCTAATGTAAACCATGGACTCTTAGTGATAATGATGTGTCAGTGTAGGTTCATCGATTCTAACAATGCACCACTCCTGATGTGGAACGCTGGTAGCAGGGAGGCTGTGTGTTTGGGGGGGCAGGAGGTATATGGGAACTCTTTGTACTTTTAGCTCAATTTTACTATGAACCTAAAATTGCTCTAAAAAATAGTCTTTTTTGGGACTTCCCTGGTGGTGCAGTGGTCAAGAATCCGCCTGCCAATGCAGGGAACACGGGTTCGAGCCCTGGTCCAGGAAGATCCCACATGCCACAGAGCAACTAAGCCCGTGCGCCACAACTACTGAGCCCGCACTCTAGAGCCCGCGAGCCACAACTACTGAAGGCCACGCGCCTAGAGCCCGTGCTCCACAACAAGAGAAGCCACCACAATGAGAAGCCCGCACACCACAACGAAGAGTAGCCCCAGCTCACCACAACTAGAGAAAGCCCGCGCGCAGCAACGAAGACCCAACGCAGCCAAAAATAAATAAATAAATTTATTTTTTAAAATAAATAAAAAATAGTCTCTTTTTTAAGGCATCTATTAAAGAAGCTGAGCTGGTTAAATATGAGCTTCAATTTTTTTCATCTGTAAAACAGGAATAACACTAACTAGTTAAACTGACAGGATAATGAGACAATAATGGGCAATGTGCCTAAAATATTGTGTGTGGTACACTCCGATTTTTTTAAATAGCTGCCATTATTTATATTAATATTATGAAACTTTACTATGCAACACAAGTGTCAAAATTCCCCAAAGTATCCCAACACTGCTCAGTGTTCTACAGCACTCTACTGAACCCTCCAACGTAGCACAAATCTCATAGACCAGGGCTTCTCAGCACTACTGACATTTTGGACTGAACAATTTTTGTTGTGGGAGGTTGTCCTGTACATTGTAGGATGTTTAACAGCATCTCTGGCTTTTATCCACTAGATGCCAGTAGCAGCTCCTAATAGTGACAATAAAAAATGTCTGCAGACATAGACAAATGTTTCCTTGAGGGCAAAATCACTCCCATTTGGGAAGCACTGACATAGACTGCAATTATGTCGTGACCGCGCACAAGTAAAATATGATCTCCTCAAGGCAGGGCTCAGCCCTTAGTTACATTTACACCTCCTAATACATGGCATAGACCCTAAAGTTTCAGTATGGCTGAACGGAAAAATGAGACTTCTGTTAATTAATTTAAAAAAGGAGATTTTAGGAAGAAGGGATAAATTGGGAATGGAATGGAATGAGAGCAAACAACAAAAGATTATGAAATTTAGTTTGGATCTTTCTGATATTGAGTCTCTAGCATACTTTGATGAAAATATCCAGCAAAAGGCTGAAATCTTGAAACACATTTATTAAACGTGTATACACATATATACATGTGCATATATATATATACACGTACATGTGTAAATATATATGTAAATACACACACACACACAAACACACACACCCTACTAACTGCCAGACAATGTACTTGGCACCAGAGATACAAAGACCATTAGACATGATCACAGTTCTAGAGAGCCTTATGAAGAATTCTCCCAACTGCTAATGTAAAATCAAGATTCCCAGAAAATACTGAAACTCACAGGTAAGTCGAATCAAAAATTAGGAAATCAGAAATTCTCCATTTCATTCCTTTGGTCCTATGTCCAAAATTCAAACATTACATTGAATATGAACAAAATTTAGAAAACAGAAATCCTAGTTCCATTTCTTTTTAAGGTCCCCAGAAAACTAATACTTTCTAGTATCTCACTCTTCCCACCTGAAAAAAATGAGACAAGTGATTATTGCCAATCAACTTGAATGAATATTAAGGGAAAGAACAGGTTTATAATGGATAGCACTTTAATAATTTTAATATTTAATAATACGGATATTTCAGTTCCATTTTTAGACAATTCTTACTAAAGCGGGTGTGTGGTGTGTGTGTGTACATATATATGCACAGTAACTCTTTGGTATTCTTAACTACACGCAACAACTTTTCCCATCAAATTATATGTACCTAAGCCAGTAGTTTCAACCAAAATTTTCTCTGGAGTTGTGGTTCTTAACCAGAGGATGTTTGGCAATGTCTGGAGACGTTCTTAATTGTCACAATTCAGGGAGTTGCTTTGGGCATCTAGTAGATGGAGGCCACAGATGTGGCAACTACAATGTATAGAACAGCCCCCCATAACAAAGAATCATCTGGTCCAAAACGCCAATAATGGCAAGAATGAGTCACAAACATATATAATTTGTATTTGCATACTTTCATGCATTATAATTTTAGTTAATTTCTTATTTAAAATAGTATTCACCTTTTAAAACAATTATTTATTAATTTTATCACTTCTGATAGTTCACATCAAGCTGACCAACACTCTTTAAACCAGAAACGTACACATAAAGAAAGAAGATAAAAAGCAAGGCATAAATGAGAACCATGTGATCAATGCACACCCTGTCTAGCTGCAAATAACCCCTAGGCCAGAGTTGAAGAATATTCATATGTGGTCAATCGAAAAAAAAAATGGACTTAAGTCTCAAGATTAATCATTGTGTCTGCAGATGAAAATCTGAGTTCATGGGCTTCCCTGGTGGCACAGTGGTTAAGAATCTGCCTGCCAATGCAGGGGACACGGGTTCAAGCCCTGGTCCGGGAAGATCCCACATGCCACAGAGCAACTAAGCCCGCGTGCCACAACTACTGAGCCTGCGCTCTAGAGCCTGCAAGCCACAACTACTGAGCCCACGTGCCACAACTACTGAAGCTCGTGCGCCTAGAGCCCGTGCTCCACAACAAGAGAAGCCACTGCAATGCGAAGCCCGCTCACCGCAACGAAGAGTAGCCCCCCGCTCACTGCAACTAGAGAAAGCCCGAGCGCCGCAACGAAGACCCAACAGCCAAAAATAAATAAATAAATATATATATTAAAAAAAACTGAGTTCATATCATATGACTCCATCTAGATACAGTTCAAAATGGGCAAAATGACCATAATTTATGGTGTTAAAAATCAATGTGGGGGCGGGGGATGAATTGGGAGATTGGGATTGACATGTACACACTAATATGAATAAAATAGATAACTAGTAAGAACCTGCTGTATAAAAAATAAATAAAATTTAAAAAAAAAATCAACGTAGGGACTTCCCTGATGGTCCAGTGGTTAAGACTCTGTGCTTCCAATGCAGGGGACACCGGTTCGATCCCTGGTCAGGGAACTAAGATCCCACATGCTGCTCAGCACAGCGAAAAAAAAAAAAAACAATGTAGTAGGTCAATTATATCGAAATAAAACTGGAAAAGACAAACTACAAAATTTTTTGAAAAATCATTGTAAATGTCTATTTCCTGGTTTTGATACTGTACTACAGTTCACATAAGATGTCACCTCTGGGGGACACAGGGGGAACTGTACCCTGAACTCTAATATTCTGCAACTTCCCATGAGTCTATAATTATTTAAAAATAAAAAGGTTTTAAAAATCAATTTGAAAAGAGACCAAAAAACAAACAAACAAAAAGAGCAAAAACACAGAGCTGGCAAGAATTACATGCTCATACTTGGTGGGGAAAGAATGGTCCTTTCAGGAAATGGTGCTGAATGAGTTAGTTGTTTTTTTTTCTTTTTTTAATTCAAAAAAGCCTTGACCCCTATGTCATACCATACACCAAAAATTTCAAAAGGATTATAAACCTAAAGATAATAACAACAACCTTCTAACAGAAAACACAGGAGAATATCTTCATGGCCTTAGAGTAAACAAGGATACAAAAAGCATTAAGAATAGAGTAAACCAGGCTTCCATGGTGGTGCAGCGGTTAAGAATCCGCCTGCCAATGCAGGGGACACGGGTTTGAGCCCTGGTCGAGGAAGATCCCACATGCCACAGAGCAAATAAGCCCGTGCGCCGCAACTACTGAGCCCGCACACCACAACTACTGAAGCCTGCGCGTCTAGAGCCCGTGCTCCACAACAGAAGAAGCCACTGCAGTGAGAAGCCCACGCACCACAACAAAGAGTATCCCCTGCTCGCCGCAGCCGCAACCAGAGAAAGTCCGCGCACAGCAACGAAGACCCAAGGCAGCCAAAAAAAAAGAATAGAGTAAACCACTTAAAATCTGATCTGGATTTCTTTCATCAAAAGACAATATTAATAAAGTGAAAATGTAAGAAAACCTATAAAGAAGACTATTAGGACAAATGGTGAAACCAGAAAATGGACTGTGGATTACAAAATAGTATTGTATCAAATTTAAATGTCCTGGTTTTGATAATAGTGCTATGGTTGTAAAAGATAATGTGCTTATTCCCAGGAAATATATACTGAATTATTTATGGAAAAGGGGGGCATAAATTCTCCTACTTATAAATGGTTCAGAAAAAAAACTTCACAGAAAAAAAAATGAGAGAATGATAAAGCAAAAGGGGCAAAATGTCCTTCATTGGTAAATCTGGGTAATGAGTAACAGGAGTTCCTTGTACTAGTTATAAAATTTTCTGAAAGTTTAAAATTATTGAAAAACAAAAGCATCTTTAAACCCCCACAATGAGATACCAACACATACACAAAAAAAATGATTAAAATTAGTAAGACTGACAATACTAAGAGCTAATGAAAATGTGGAGCAAATGAAACGTTCATACATTGCTGGTAGGAGTACATACTGGTAAAACCACTTTGGAAAACTGGTTGGCAATATCTACTAAAGTTAAACATACACCTACACTATGACACGCAAATCCAAGAGAAATGGGTGCAGCATATACCCACCAAGGAACACTTACAAGAACGTCAGAGCAGCTTTATCCATAATGCTCAAAAAGTAGAACAAACAAAAATGTCTATCAGGTGTATAACGAACTTTTAAAAATGCATTGTGGGACTTCCCTGGTGGTCCAGTGGTTGGGAGTCCGCCTTCCAATGCAGGGGACGTGGGTTCAATCCCTGGTCAAGGAACTAGGATCCCACATGCCGGGGACAGCTGGGCCTGTGTGCCTCAACTACTGAGCCCGCGTGCTCTGGAGCCTGAGCGCCACAACTAGAGAGAAGCCTGAGTGCCACAACGAAGAGCCTGTGTGCCGCAACCAAGACCCGACACAGCCAAATATATAAATAAATAAATTTTTTAAAAATAAATAAAATAAAATGCGTTGTATTCATGATAAAATAGTATGTAGCAAAAATGAGAACAAATTACTTCTACCCACGATAACATGAAAGAATCTCATAGTCACACTGTTGAGAGAAAGAAGCCAGACACAAAAGAATAGATTGGGTTATCTGTGTCCCCCCATCCCCCCCTTTTTTTAAGTTCAAGAATAGAAAAAGCTAATCTCTGGTGATAGAAGTCAGAATAGTGGTTACGTGGAGGTATGAGGACAGTATTGACAGGAAAGTGGCATGAGAGACTCCTGAGTTGCTGGAAATGTTCTGTCTTAATCTGAGTGGTGCCCAGTAGGTTACATACACATATAAAAATTCAGTCTGCACACTTATGATCTGTGCACCTTATGATATTTAACATACGCAGTAACATTTATAAGAAAAGAAAAAGCTGTCTTCCACACACTCGTAAGTCAGCTTGTGTCCAAAGAATATCTTCCATTTTAGAGTGGAAAAACATCAAAAATACTTCAAACAAGAAAAATACCAATTTATAATAATAAATTTCAAACTCACTTTTCAAATCAACAAAAGTCACATAAAGCCACTATTTAAACATTGGAAAGACTAAACTTCAGATACAAGACTTCTCTAAAGTGACACCTTAAGAAACATACACTACAAAAAAAATTTTCCTCTACTAATATGAATGGATTCCACAAGTTACTTCAATATTATTCTTCATTTCTGCTTCTATTCACTCCATGACACACAAAGATTTTTCATTGCCAGGTGACTAAAGAGCCATCCTTTACTTCTCTTTCCAGTAATAAGACACTGGACCAAAAAAAATAAGACTACTCTCAACAAAGGCAATTTTTTGATTTGGGTCCATATTCAAACCTTCTCTGCTTGCCAGTTACCCAAATCACTGACTTTATATTGTTCCCAAATGAAACCCATAAAAATTGTTTCCTGGCTAGCAATCTTGACATGGCAAGGTCTGTTGGCACCCAACTTCTAACAAATAATAAACTAATTGGAATTCACCTCAAATATGTCCTTGCATGTTTTCTCTAAAGTTATTTGTGTAAAGGCAACACAAAAAGTGTAAAAGCTACACTAAAAGCTTTAGGGCAAATCTTTCAAGGGAACAGCTATACTTTTCTTAGCTCAATGTGTTAGCGACACCTAGTGTTATTTCTTTGCAGTACATGCAAAAGCTCCAAGAAAACACTTCAAATCTTAACTTACTGAACCTAAAAATATACTGTTTCATACAATGCAACTCTCATCTTCTAGGTGCTGTAATGAATACATTTTCAAGATTTGTTTAAGATATTAAGCATTTCAAAAGAGGATGAGAAAGCTAAGTAGCCATTTAACAGCAAAAAAGTATGGAAAAATTTCAGAACTTTTTACAAAGGTACTATCTTGAAAATTTTTAATGACAACACTTTATTATGTAAACTATACAGTGCAATTTTGCCTTATAAAATTTTCAACATAATGTAAGTCTAATTCTAATAATCAAATTCTATTTCTTCTAAAACTATGCCATCTTACATACCAGGCAGCACCAGCCCCAAATCAAGATCTTGGAAACATCTTTGATTCTTCTCTTCTAAATGTTTTATCAGTTACCAATACAACTAACTCAGTTCAGGCTCTCAACATCTCCCAAGTAGACAATGTGAAACTGACGGGCCTCAGCCAACAAGAGGAGCTCAGGCAGCTGGGACTTGTGGGGCTCAGGCTCCGTGCCCACATCCAACAACAGGAACAGCGACAACCATCAACGGCCTTAGTTGCTCCACGGCATGTGGGATCTTCCTGGACCAGGGTTCAAACCCGTATCCCCTGAGGTGGCAGGCGAATTCTTAACCACTGCGCCACCAGGGAAGTGAAACTGACTCCTAACTGGAGTCATGTCCTTCTCATATCCTTTTCTTTTCTCCTTTACTCTCTATTCATTCCAAAGCCACTGCAAAACCAACCTTTATTGAATATGGATTTTGGAATGTATCTCTGTTACTCAAAGATTCTTAATGAATTCATAGTGGGGGAAAAATTAATAAATCCAAATCCTCATCCTGCAATTCAAATCTCCTCCCTGAAACTTCTATATCTCATTGCATGTCCCCGGAGAGCTTACAACCACTAAAATGAATATTAATGATCACAGAGATGTTACTTGTGCTAAATGAAATAACAGATGACGGCACAAAGTCTAAAACACACCCACTGTCATGAACAACTCCTCTTCCAACTGGTTGCCCGCTGATACTGCTTGTCAAACCATGTTATGAAGGCTCAATTACTTTTTTTTTTTTTTTTTTTGATTTCCATTCTGGCACAAACAGATACGTCTGTAAATGACAAACACAGGTTTGGATGATGCGCAACTGGCAAACAGCTATAGGTTTCCAAAAGCTTACTCTCAACTTCTGTACTTATCTTGTTGCAAACAGTAACAAACATTTCACTGACTGTCAACAGTTCACGGACCAGCAACAGTCCATAGTCCACAAACTCACCGTCTTTCCACCCAAATCTGCTCCTTATCACTCCCTATTTTTTTAAATAAATTTATTTATTTTATTTATTTATTTTTGGCTGCGTTGGGTCTTTGCTGCTTCCTCTAGTTGCGGCGAGCGGGGGCTACTCTCTGTTGTGGTGCGCAGTCTCCTCACTGCGGTGGCTTTTCTTGTTGCAGAGCAGGGGTTCTAGGCGCGCGGGCTTCAGTAGTTGTGGCGTGTGGGCTCGGTAGCTGTCACACCCTATTTTTATAAGAGGCATCACTGTCTACCTCTGTTCAAAGCTCTCCATTGGCTTCTACAACTCAATTTTTTTAACAGGCAAAAAAACTGTACAGATAATCCCTAAAAGATATTCAAATGGCCAACAAATATATGAAAAAGCATTCAACATTATTAGTCATCAGGGAAATGCTAACTAAAACCACAAGGTATCACCCACCAGAATGGCTAAAATTAAAAAGATGGGACTTCCCTGGTGGTCCAGTGGCTAAGACTCCACGCTCCCAATGCAGGGGGCTCAGGTTCAATCCTTGGTCAGGGAACTAGATCCCACATGCCACAACTAAGAGTTCGCATGCTGTAACTAAAAAAAAAAAAATTAAAATGATGGACACAACACCAAATGTTGGCAAGGATATAGTACAACTCATACATTGTTGGGGGAAATGTAAAACGATACAACTACTTTGGAAAAAATGTTTGGAAGTTTGTTATAAAACTAACTATATTCCTACCCTATGAAGCAACAATTCCACTTGTAGATATTTACCTAAGAAAAATAAATGCATATGTTTACAAAAAGACTTACAGAAGAATCTTCACGGCAGCTTCATTCATAACAGGCAAAAGCTATTAATAGGCCAGCTATCCCTCATTAAGAGAAAGGATAAACTATGGTATATTCATATATTGGAATACTATTCGGCAATTAAAAGAGACAATCAACAAGAGCGAATCTCACAAACATTATGCTGAGTGAAAGGAGCCTTACACAAAAAGAGTCCATACTGTATAATAGTACAGAAAGTTCTAAAACAGGCAAAACTAATCTACAATGGAAAAAAAAATAACAGTGGTTGTTTCAGGGATGGGATGGAGGAAAAATTGAGAATAGGCATGAAGGAAATGTCTTGAGTGATAATCAAGATCTACTGTATATCTTGACAGAGATTTGGGTTGCCATGCACTTGTCAAAGTTCAGGAAATTTACATATTAAGATTTGTATATTTAATTGTGTGTAAATTTTACATTAAAAAACTAATCAAATATTGAACATTAGTTAATGAAAAAGTAGTTAGGGGAAAGTATGCTGATGTTTGCAATTCACTTTGAAATGAATCCAATAAGATCTACAGGTGGAGACAAAGTAAGTACAGTAAAAATTTTCATGGTATAATCTAGGTGGTGGGTATACGTGTTTTTCCCTGCGAAACTTCTGAAGTTCTTCCAATGGTACAAAGCTCATCTTGTAAGCTTTACCTTACAAAACTCTAGCCCACCCACCTCTGAGACACCATTTAGCATTCTTCACCTGCCCACTGAGCTCCGCCAAATTGCCTCCTTGCTATTTTTAAATATAGGAAATATAATCTGGACTTCCCTGGTGGCTCAGTGGTTAAGAATCCACCTGCCAATGCAGGGAACACGGGTTCGAGCCCTGGTCCGGGAAGATCCCACAGGCTGTGGAGCAACTAAGCCCGTGTGCCATAACTACTGAGCCTGCGCTCTAGAGCCCGTGAGCCACAACTACTGAAGCCCGTGTGCCACAACTACTGAACCCGCACTCCCTAGAGCCCGTGCTCCGCAACAAAAGAAACAACCGCAATGAGAAGTCCACACACCGCAACCAAGAGTAGCCCCCGCTCGCCGCAACTAGAGAAAGCCCGCACACAGCAACAAAGACCCAAAAATAAACAAAATTTTAAAAATAACAACATAATCCTATGAGAGAGTACTGCCTTTGAATGCCCCTCCCTCAAATACCCATAAGTATCACTCCTCCACACTTCTGCTCAGAGGGTCTTTGAGAGAGGCTTTCCAAGACCACCTCATATAATATAGCAACCCACAACAATATCAACCACCCCACCTTAACACTTGGTAACTTGTTTATTATCAAAGCATGGTACATGTTTATTATCATCTTCCCACCCTCCAACCCACCTACCTAGAATGGAAATTCCATAAGAATAATGGTTTTTTTTTGCTCATTGTTGTTTTCCCAGCACCTTGAACAGGGTCTGGCATATAAAAGGCAATCAATAAATCTTTGCTGAGTGAATGAATTAATAAATGAATGAGGCAAGTATAAATGGCATGGCTTTACAAGAATGCAATTTGGTAAATCTATCAAGAGTTTTTAGTATATTTACTTTTATTGATCTCTCCAAATTACATGATCATATTTATCTCAATATTCTTTAAGAAGAAAAAAACTTAAGAAATCTAAATCAATGTCCCACTATAGAGAAAAGAACATTTCCACCTCAGAGCCTCTGACTTCACTACTTGCTGTTCCAGTCTTACTGTGGCTAAATCTTAATTAACTTTTATGCCGCTTCCTTATTATAATCTCTTATTATTTTCTTCATATTACAATTTGTCTATTAATTTATTTTTATTTAAATCCATTTCTCCTTCTAGCTCCATTCGAGCAAAGGTCATGTCTATTTTGCTCAAAATACATACTTTATCCAAGAATTGTAATGAATAAATGAACAATTTTTACGTTCTCACAGTTCATGGTACCAAGTCAATCTATGCGTAAAACTGGCCAGAAAAAAAAAATCAAGAATGTAAGCAAGAGAGGATGGGAGGAGGACGCAAGAGGGAGGAGATATGGGGATATACGTTTATGTATAGCTGATTCACTTTGTTATACAGCAGAAACTAACACACCATTGTAAAGCAATTATACTCCAATAAAGATGTTAAAAAAAAAAAAAAAGAATGTAAGCAAGATATTTTAAAATAACTGAAGTCCCCACCAGGGACTTCCCTGGTGGTCCAGTGGTTAAAATTCCTCGCTCCCAATGCAGGGGGCCTGGGTTCGATCCCTGGTCTGGGAACTAGATCCCGCACGCCGCAACTAAGAGCCCACATGCCGCAACTAAAGATCCTGCATGTGGCAGCGAAGATCCCGTGTGCTGCAACTAAGACCTGGCACAGCCAAATAAATAAATAAATATTTTTAAAAATAAATAAAATAAAATAACTGAAATCAATGCAAAGATAACAAGAGCTAAAAGAACTATGGGAGTTAAGAAAGGAAGAATACACAACTACTGTTTTTTTCTTATGACTCCCATAAAATTATTCGGTCTTTAGTCCATGTACATGTATAACTTTGATTTTTTTTTTTAATTAAGAATTTTAAGCAAGATAGTCTATATTTACATTACCAAAAAGAGGCAATGTCACTGTTAGGCACAGGTGGGAAAAGGGCCTATTTATCCAGAATATCAACATCACAAATAATCATTCCTTCTTATGTTGCATCAGATGTGTTGAAAGAAGGTGCCTGACAGCTTGGGAAAGCTATGAAAGCTGGTGTTTTCCTGCAGCCATCTCATACACAAAGTGGTAGTGATTGGGCAGCAGAGAAATTACTTCCGCACAGTTCTGCTTCTGAGCTAACTCCACTTAACTATATTCCTAGATATCATCTAAGCCTTGTTCATATTTGTGCACTTACATAAATAGACAATTTTTTTACATGTTTAGCCAGGATGTTTATTTTCTTAATCTGAGACTCACAGGTGGGACAGTTACATAAAATCAACAGAAGGGAACCCTGTGCACAAACTTGAAGAAAAAACTGAGCTGTAGTTTGGACAGGGTTTGATTTCTGCCCACCCGCACTTACTGAAAAGCAAATACAATTTATGGTCTGCGAAGATCCCTAAGAGCCAGGATTATTTCTAGGTTGACCAACATAAGCTCCCCAGTGTCTAGCACATGGTAACACTTAAGTGATTACTGAATAACTGACTAGTGATAAACAAGTTTCAGAAGGGTTTAGTTAGAGTAATGGGTAACAGTCACACTAGTCTATAGAAGATGAATATATGAAGGTACTTCGTAACCTATTACAATGAAAACTAAAACTAAGGTGCCATACTACTTGCATGGCGTATCTTCTGCTATCACATAGGGGAAATAGAGCTCTTAGATCATGGGCTGTGAATCTGAAGTCAGAACTGGGTTTGAATTCCAATTCCACCTCTTATAAGTAGTGTGACCTTACCACCTGTAAAACAGGATAACTTCTCCCTCACAGCATACAACGGATGAGATAATGTGTATATAAAGTTCTCTGAACATAGTAAGAGCTCAATCAGTGCAACAGAAGGAGCTTATTTTTCCAAACTGCCTTCTAATTCTTGAACCAGTCCTCACGGGGCTATACTACTACAAAAGTAAATAACTGTCAGGGACTTCCCTGGGGGTCCAGTGGTTAAGAATCCACCTTCCAATGCAGGGGACTCAGGTTCGATCCTTAGTCGGGGAGCTAAGATTCCACATGCTGTGGGGCAACTAAGCCTGAATGCTCTGGAGCCCACGCGACACAACTAGAGAGAAGCCCGCGAGCCGCAATGAAAGATCCCGCATGCCACAACCAAGACCCAATGCAGCCAAATAAATAAATAAACAAATAAATAAAAACAACTGTTAGTCAATGAAAATTCCATGAAGAAAAGATTATTTAAATCTCTCAAAATACAATCTGGGCATAAGAATTACTTTAAAGAAGTAATTTCCTCTTAAGACCTTTAAGTTACTCAGAGCCAGACACAAATTAACTATTAAAAGTGATACCTCTAATTATAACCAAAGCAAGTGGGTAGCCTGAGTACCACCAAAGAAATGTCCTCAATCCAGTCAACATCCCTAATCCCACAAGGCCCAACCTTGTTAAAGCTCTAGCTTCCTTGTTGCCTTCAAGTCTGTCAACAAACAGTGTAAAGAATCAAAATGTAGTCTCTATTAATAAGAAAAAGTTACATTTACATAATCCTCTCCTCTTGAACACAACCTAGAAATATTTCTCTTGGTAGGAAAAAGCAAGCAAGCAAAGAATGCCATGTTTTAAGTCCTCTGTCTATGCCTTTGGCCGTGATACTTAAATTACAAACAACATTGCAGGGCCTTGAAAAAACGTCAACTACACATCCCCAAAGGCAAAAAAACGAGGACACTCATTCCATGACATACCAACAGGATTCTTCTATCTCTGCAAAATAAAGCCAATCTTTAAAAGTAAGAAATATAAAACCTAAAATCCTAAATACCTAATGATATATAATTATTATAAGATTAGACGTAAGACCAAAGTTCATTATAAGTGATTTATCAAAGAATAAACAATATTTTTACTTAGAATATTAAAGAATTATGCAGTTCAATGTATTCATTACTTAATAATCCTTTAGCCAAATTCTGCACTCAGGAACATCCTGAATTTCATTAAATTTGAGGTAATATATGTTTGCTTATATATGGTTACTTTAAGAAGTAACCATAATATGCAAAAGAATCAAAAAGAAAGGGAAAAAAATTTTAGCTGAACCACCCACTAACAAGAGGCTTCAAACAATGTGGTAAATGCATCTATTAATGGCACAAATTAAAATTCTATTGGCTCCAGGCCTCCAACTGCAAAAAAAAAAAAAACACACAATAAAGGGTCCACCTGCCAACTCCCCCCCTACCCCAAAATCTGCAGGAGAGACATGATATCTAGGCCATGCCAAACAGCAGAATATAACTAAGTACACGCCAAAGTATGCAGTCCCTACTACACTTCACTGAGCTGTGATCCTACCAAGCCTCTTCCTCTTTTAGTACATTTTATTTTTGGTCATCCCAAAGAGGAACACGTAGGATTGAAGAGGGAAACTGGGAATAGTATTTGGCAATTTAAAACATTTATTAAAATTATGACTTATCCTATATAGATACAAAGACACAAAATAACCTTTGTTCAAATTCATGTATTACACATCATTGTTTCTAATACCAGAAAGGGGGTGGGGGGGTGGAAATTTAAGTTTTTCCAATAATAGGAAACAAGTTATGTAAATTAAGGAAAATCCAAAAAACATAATTATAAGCAGTTATAAATTCCATAGAGAAGGTCTCTGAATACTGATTTATAAGTAAAAAACAGCAATGTACAGACTGAGTTGTATAATATGTTCCCTTCTGTTAAGGAAGGGCAGGATGGGAGAATTATATGTATATATGTTTTTATTAGCATAAAATATAGCTATAAGGAAAAGAAACATAACTAGAAATCCTAGAAAACTAGAAACTGCTCAAGATAAGGGAAATTGGGGACAGCAGTGGTAGGGAGTTTTGTTACCCACTTATACCTCCTGAATTTTGTACCATGTGAATGTTTTAACTGATTCAAAATATTTTTTTAAATGATCACTATTTTTTTGAAAAGCCTTCTGTAAGCCTCTTTACTCTTCTGTAAAAATGCAGTTAAAGATAATAATAATACCAACTAGGTAGAGTTACAATGATAAGAAATTAGATCTTCCCTGTAAAGTGATCCCCACAATTGCTGGCCCACTTTACAAATCATTTACAACATCTTTAATTTCCCATTTTCCCCTTATCCCTCGGGCCTAGTATGGGGTTCCACACACAGCAGTCCCTTAGCAATTGCTTGCAAAATAAAGGGATGAGACCTTAGAGAAAATATCGCCAGGTTTCACACCAGCTAGCATGCTGGAAAGTATTATATTTCAGGGATTCAACCATCTTCATACTTACAGGGATGCTCCAGACCTGCATTCCATCACTGTAGCCAATCATAATCAGCAAAGGTGGCTCATTCCCTGTGCTATGTAGTTCATGAAAGTCCAGATTTCTTGATGTATCTGCATTAGAATTAAGTAACAAAGAAGCAAATTAAAAAGACAGCCCTCAGAATGGGAGAAAATATTTGCAAATGAAACAACAGACAAAGGATTAATCTCCAAAACATACAAACAGCTCATGGAGCTCAATATCAAAAAAACAAACAATCCAATTAAAAAATCGGCAGAAGACCTAAATAGACATTTCACCAAGGAAGACATACAGATGGCCAACAGGCACATGAAAAGATGCTCAACATCACTAATGATTAGAGAAATGCAAATCAAAACTACAACGAGGCATCACCTCACGCCGGTCAGAATGGCTATTATCAAACAATCTAGAAACAATAAATGCTGGAAAGGGTGTGGTGAAAAGGGAACCCTCCTGCACTGCTGGTGGGAATGTGAACTGATACAACCACCATGGAAAACAGTATGGAGGGTCCTTAAAAAACTAAAAATAGAACTACCATATGACCCAGCAATCTCACTACTGGGCATATACCCTGAGAAAGCCATAAAGAGACATGTACCACAATGTTCACTGCAGCACTATTTACAATAGCCGGGACATGGAACCAACCTAAACGTCCATCGACAGATGAATGGATATAGAAGATGTGGCACATATATACAATGGAATATTACTCAGCCATAAAGAGAAACAAAACTGAGTTATTTGTAGTGAGCTGGATGGACCTAGAGTCTGTCATATAGAGTGAAGTAGGTCAGAAAGAGAAAAACAAATACCGTATGCTAACACATACATATGGAATCTTAAAAAAATAAAAAATGGTACTGATGAGCCTAGTTGCAGGGCAGGAATAAAGATGCAGACATAGAGAATGGACTTGAGGACATGGGGTGGGAGGGCGAAGCTGGGATGAAGTAAGAGTAGCACTGACATATATACACTACCAAATGTAAAACAGTTAGCTAGTGGGAAGCAGCAGCATAGCACAGGGAGATCAGCTCGGTGCTTTGTGACCACCTAGAGGGGTGGGATAGGGAGGGTGGGAGGGAGGTTCAAGAGGGAGGGGATATGGGGACATATGTATGCATATGGCTGATTCACTTTGGTGTACAACAGAAACTAACACAGTATTGTGAAGCAATTATACTCCAATAAAGATCTATTAAAAAAAAAAAAGACAATGCCAATCAGCAAAAACAAGTACACTTCTTTAATGTTACTGGCGTAACAATTGTTTAAATTGTTTTTCAATAAGAAGTTCTGAAGTATTTGGAAGACATTTAAAGGAAAGAAAACAGGAAGCTGAAATCACAAAACTAGTATTTTTTTTTTAACAGTCAGTACCTATAATTATCAGCACAGGTAAGGTTTTAAAAATCAAACTCTCTCAGTAGAGTACAAGTACCAAGTACCACCCCACTACACACAAAGAGTAGACTACAGAACCTAACACAGTGACAGCAGTACCCAGTAGGAAACTAGTGCCAGGTAAAAGCACAGAAGGAGAAGTGCCCAGCGGAAGCACACAACATAAACTGTGTGGGTTCACAAGTTGCATCTGGACACTCTGAGAAATAATAGGCAGAGGACAGGGAAGAGCAAGATGCGGAGAGGGTTTTGCAAACAACCAGAGGTCTTGTGTAAGTAGGTAGACACAAGAGTCTGTGAAATTTAGTACTGTTAATGTTCCTCAGTTTCCTCACCTGTAAAATGAAGGTAATCATACTCATATGTCAAAGAACTGTTGTAAGAGTTAAATGGGATAATATAAAAAGCATTTAGAATAGTATCAGGTATATGAAACACCATGTTGATGTTATTACTGTTGTTATAAAATCATGCTGCAGTAAAAAAAAATAAAAAAAAATAAAAATAAAACTCTCACTAGATACCTAGGAAATACTAATATCAGGAACAAAACCACCTGTAAATGATAAATGAAAATAAAATATTTTACCAAAGTTAACTAAATATAAATATGACAGATAATCATCTAGAATTTCTAATATATGCAAATTTAGCAATGGAAGAAAAATTATATTCCTTTACATACAGGAATTAAATCCTGCTATATCTGAACACACTGGGCATATAGTCCACTATAGAAGAACTGTGTGGTTTTTGTTTTTTGAATTTATTTTTGGCTGTGTTGGGTCTTCCTTGCTGCATGTGGGCTTTCTCTAGTTGCGGTGAGCGGGCCTATTCTTCATTGCGGTGTGCAGGCTTCTCATTGCAGTGGCTTCTCTTGTTGCAGAGCATGGGCTCTAGGCACACGGGCTCAGTAATTATGGCTTGCAGGCTCAGTAGTTGTGGGTCACGGGCTT
This sequence comes from Eschrichtius robustus, assembly GCF_028021215.1. NCBI lineage: Eukaryota > Metazoa > Chordata > Mammalia > Artiodactyla > Eschrichtiidae > Eschrichtius > Eschrichtius robustus. Next base: position 43,923,998 of record NC_090843.1, read on the forward strand.
AGTTGCCCCGCGGCATGTGGGATCTTCCCAGACCAGGGATCGAACCCGTGTCCCCTGCATTGGCAGGCGGATTCTTAACCACTGCGCCACCAGGGAAGTCTGGATTATGTTTCCTATATTTAAGAATAGCAAGGAGGCAATTTGGTGGCGCTCTGTTAGGTTCTGTAGTCTACTCTTTGTGTATAGTGGGGTGGTACTTGGTACTTGTACTCTACTGAGAGAGTTTGATTTTTAAAACCTTACTTGTGCTGATAATTGTAAGTACTGTTAAAAAAAAAATACTAGTTTTGTGATTTCAGCTTCCTGTTCGCTTTCCTTTAAATGTCTTCCAAATACTTCAGAACTTCTTATTGAAAAACAATTTTAAAAATTTCAAATAAATCAATACCAGGGAATTTTAGATGTAAATGACAAAGGTGAAGTTAATAAAATACTAGAGGAACACTGTAGAAACGTATTTTCATGACCACGGTACAGGGAACAACTTTACAACAGAACACAAAAAAACTCTTAGCATAAAAGATCGGCAAATTCTACTACATTAAATTTATTACATTAAAATGAAGAACGTCTGTTACTCATGAGCCACCCTTACCAGAAGAGTGAAAAGCCAAGCCACAGCATGGGAGAAGAGACACCTATAACCTCACAAGGATTCATCTAATACATATAACAATTAAACATCAATATGAAAAAGATAAGTCATTAGAAAAATAGGCAGAAGACATGGAAAAACACTTCAAAAACAGTATAGTCAAATCATCAGTGAACATGAAAAGTGGCTCAACCTCATCTGTAATCAAGGAAGTGCTAATTAAAACCACAATGACAAAACCAAGTGGTGGCAGGATATGGAGTGAAGAGGCTGCTTATTTATTGCTAGTAACTGTAAATCAGTACAATCACTTTGGAAAACAGTTTTACAATACATACTCAAGTTGAAGATACCATGCCCTTGACCAAGTAGTTCCACTCTAGGCATATACTCATTAGAAGCCTCAGCACATATACACCAAGAGATAAGAATACTCACAGCAGCATTACTATAAAGACCCAAAAGCTGGAATCTATCCAAGTGTCCATCAAGAGGAGAATGGACAAGCACAGTGGTACACGGATACAATGGAAGACTATTCAGCACAGAAAAAAATGACCCACTACCATATACTATAACATGGATGAACCTCACAGACATAATATGCAAAAAGCATAATATGTCAGACACAAAAGCCTCTATACCGAACAATTCTATTTATATGAAATTCAAAATCACTAGGCAATTAGGTAGCAACATTCTATTTCTTACCCTAGGCGATGGCTACACAGGTGTTGGATTTGTAAAAATTCATTCACTGATCCATATTTTTGTGTTATTTACCATGATATATTTGCACAATAAATAAGGTTTTTTAAAAATCATAAAGCAGTAATATCCCTCCCCCTTTATTTGACTTCATTTCCTCTCCTTCTAGAAGCTAAATTCCTCATCTATTTATAACTGTCATCTGTTTTTCATCTCTCATTCACCCCAAATCCATTTCAGAATGTGTTTCTGCCCCTAACACTCCTCCCAAGTGACTTTTGCTATGGTCACCAATAACCTCCAAGTTGTTGAATCCAATATATGGTTTTCAAGCACATCTTGTTAAGATTATTCAGCAGCTATAACCGATGCTCACCATTTTCTCTGCTGGCTCATCTTTTTCTAACCACTCTTTAAATATTGGAGTTACTCAATATTTAAAGCAAATTCCTAAACTCTGTTTTCTTCTCACAGTATACGCTCCCCAAGTGATCTCATTCCAACCACTGCTTCAGTCAGTATCTGCTAGTGACTTCCTCAGTGTGGGTTTTTGCATGTCTCAGTAGAAGATCAAATTCCACTCAAAGATCAGGATTTCCTCCCCAAACCTGATCTTCCAGAGCTCCCTATTTTGGTGAATAGCATGTTTATCTATGCAGATAGCAAGATCAGGAACCGCCTTCTTCCTTCCCTCTAGCAATAAATCTGTGACCAAGCTCCTAAACAGCTCTCTTCTTACATCACCACCACCCCTGTCTACAACATCTACTGCAAAAGCCTGAGTGGCTTCCTGCCTCCACCACTGCCTACCAAACTCCATATTTCAGTCAGACTGCTCTTTTTAAAATACAAATAATGGGGAATTCCCTGGTGGTCCAGTGGTTAGGACTCCGTGCTCCGTGCTCTCACTGCCAAGGGCCTGGGGTTTGATCCCTGGTCAGGGAACTAAAATCCCAAAACAAACAAACAGAAAAACAAAAATAGGGACTTCCCTGGTGGTGCGGTGGTTAAGAATCCGCCTGCCAATGAAGGGGACATGGGTTCAAGCCCTGGTCCGGGAAGATCCCACATGCCGTGGAGCAACTAAGCCCGTGCATCACAACTATTGAGCCTGAGCTCTACAGCCCGCGAGCCACAACTACTGAGCCCGCATGCCACAACTGCTGAAGCCTGTGCGCCTAGAGCCCATGCTCTGCAACAAGACAAGCCAGCGCACCTCAACAAAGAGTAGCCCCCGCTCATGGGAACTAGAGAAAGCCCAACGCAGCCAAAAATTAATTAATTAATTAATTAAAAATAAATAAATACATAAATAACCTGCTTTGGCTACTTCTTATACCTTTTTCAGTACAGTGCCTTAAGAAAAACAATCTTAGGTATAAATAAGGCTGCCTGACAGCAAAAACAGACCAACGACCATGATACAAAGGGCCTTAATCTCACTTTCTAATATACTCCAAAAGTAGTAGTCTCTACCTAACACCAAACCAAAGTCAGTACATTGATTAGGAATGCAGATACCTAGAAGGATCCAGGACTGGAGAATCTCAATAAGCCAGGTTCCTTAGAAGTACGCCTGTAAAAGTTGTTACCTACTCCACCCCCAAGCATGACAAGCCCATAATCAAATGGGCTGCAGCCTGGAGGTAAGGGGCCAACTGGCACCACTTTATAATTTCAAGCAGAAAAGCAGAGCTCTCAGGCCTGTTGGAATAAACAGAAAGCAATCACCAGAGCAGAGTTCAATTCGAACACTGCAAGTTTTAAATTAATAGCCAATAGAGTTTCATTAATACGATAAAGTAACTTAAATCTATAGACAGGTAAAAGACTTCTAAATTGTTTTGCCAGAAAAACTCCCAGTCTAGCAAAGAGAAGCCTAAATACCTAATACAATCTCTGGGTACGCATAACTGCTCTACAAAGAAGCAGCCTGCTAAGCTAATATGGCTGCAATCAGAAGAATCCCCTCCACTGTCTCCCTTAGGATATCATGAGACAAAGGCAATGAACAAGGAATTGCATCCCAGCTGCAGCAGGCACAACCAGGGAAGGGCAGACTGGCTGATCAAGAATCTCTAATGCAATGGAAAAGTTAGTCCTTGTTAGCCTTCTTCAGGGAGATGTTGGACTTGCAGCCAATGAACCCTACTTTTTCTTTCCCACAGCCAAATTTTCTTTCAATTATATCTCAGAAGGTCTGCCACACAAACACCTAAATAAAACATTCCTGAAGAAAGAACACAAATAAGAGACAAATTCAAGAAATGTTCTAAGAGGGACTTCCCTGAAGGTCCAATGGTTAAGACTCGATGCTCCCAACGCAGGGGGCACAGGTTCGGTCCCTGGTCGGGGAACTAAGATCCCGCATGCCGCACAGCATGACCAAAAAAAAAAGAAATGTTATGAGAGATTGGGGAAGTTAAGGAGGATCAAATAGCTTGGTAATATTTACTATTGCCTTAAAACAAACACAACTATACACATACATGTGCACACATGCACACACACCCCCTAGGGCTAGAGATAATAAAAAGTATATCCTTGAAAAACCAGGACAAAATTTCATACACTATCAATATGATATAGAAAGGAGAGACCAAAGGACACGTGAGCGTGCTTAAGTATTTAACAGGAAGATGTATAAACTTAAACGTTTAATAAGTCAACGGGGATATGGGATACTAAATTAAGGACAACCATTGTAAGTTCAACAGAACACAAAGTACCAAATAAGCAGTTTCCATCTACATTTCCAGATGTAGATGCATTTTACTTCAATAAAGCAAATGCTTTATAGAGCTTTATTATACCAGCAAGTCTTATTTGTTGTTTAAAAACAAAACAAAACAAAAAAATCTTGCCTAAAGATTATTTTGATGACATTTTTTTAAAGATAACTTTGTGGTTTTTTTTTTTTTTTTGGCCACGCTGCATGGCTTATGGGATTTTAGTTCCCTAACCAGGGATTGAACCCAGGCCCTCAGCAGTGAGAGCATGGAGTCCTAACCACTGGACAGCCAGGAAATTCCCCAATTTTGTGATTTTTAAATTATTTTTAACATTTTGCATATGCTGTACAAGTTTTTGCTATTATCTGGCTAATATTTTCAAGACCATGACCACATTTTCTTTGTTATTAAATCAAGAAAGTCCTCTAATACATTCTGACATCTACAAAGCAAATATACTTCCAGGAGGGAAAAGAGTATGAATTCATGAGGAATTGGTGATAGAAAACAAAAGATGACCGACACTTAAATAGTTATTAATAAAGAAGGAAAAGGAAGAAAGAAAAGAAGAATATACTAGTAAACAAGGAAATTCGACAGCCATAAAAAGAAAGGAAATTTTAAATAGAATAAGCTTTCAAAGAGAAATAGTGTAGGAAAAGTTTATATATCATAAATAATCACCTATACAAATGAATGTGTTATTCTCCACAGAGGGCACAAGTTGTCATTTGAACAAACCAGCTGACAGAGAATCCAAAATTCAAAAGAAACCTATTTGCAGAAGTGACACTTAGCCTCTCACATCCTGGACCGTAGCTTTTAAAGGAAAATACGGTATTTTAAAAGTCTCAGAGGAGACTAAGACTCAAGAGTATGGTATCCATCAAGGTCCTAGTGAAAACAACTCAGTGTATTCATAATTGGGAATTTAATACAGACAACTCATTACACAGATGACAGAATAGCTAAGAAGCCAAAAAAGGAACTGTGAGGCAACCTACTGGATTAGCAATGGCAGGCAGCCATTACCACCCCTACACTAGGGAGACAGGGAGGAGGGCAGGGCGCTGGAGTCACCTGGCAGAAACTGGAACCCCAGTGGAGCTGCCGAGGTGAAGTGAAAACCAGGGAGGAAATGCAGCTGCTGACAGAGAGGGAGAGGGAATAATACTCTTCCCTTTCTCCCATCCTCCCTTTCAATTACCCACCAGTGTCTCCCAAACTCAGCCAGAGGAAAACAGACATGGCAGCCTGGGAAACAGACAAGCAGCAGCCCCCTTGCAAGAGGGAGCAGGAAGGAGCAATGAAATGGAAGGTATCTGAGAACAAACAGGCCTTGAACTGGCATACATTCTGCTCAGAAAAATAATTTTAAAGTCTAAAAAGTTCAACACTAATGATTATTTTGCAGTTATAAATCCTATACAAGTAACCAAACTGGAATTACAAAAACTTCTTTTCTAAGAAATTGTTATCTCACTTGGACTTGAAGTTTTAAGGCTAGGCACTACATGTTACAGTGACTCTAAGACTTGTACAATACAATATTAGTTCTAATCAAGTTTCTGTAGTTGAATATGTTACTTTTTAAATTAAAAATAAATTTATTTTGAAAACTTAAAAAGTCAAAGAAAAAGTAATCTGACGAAAAGTAAGGGTTCTCTTTTTGGAATCAGGTCAACCTCAAACAAACACTGAATTCATATGCCCCCCAAAAGTTAAAACCATACCATTTAAATCTGCATTTTCAAATCTGACCCAGACTATTTTCTCCTTTTCTTCTGTTAGAGGTGTTCCACTGTAAGCCTGCATAGTAAACAGAAATACTTGAATGAAAATGTTTTACAGCTCAAATATTACTGATGTTCAAAACAAAAAATAACTTAAATAAGGCCAACCCTATCCCCCTCCAACCTCACCAATCCTACATCTTGAGAACTAGCACATTTTGTAATATTTTTATTTTTAAAGAAAGTTACCCAGGAGTCTGATAACCTTGGTCAGAAAAGGGTTTTTAGCCTAAGAATTACAGAAACCTAAAATACAATGATCATAGTCTATTAGGAAGCATCACTCTAATTCAAAGGTACTCAAAAAACTAATCTCCTATACTGGTCAACAAATAAAGCTGAAGAAATACACCAAACTACCACACATACCTATTTAGTTCCCAGGTGTTTATGATCAGGCAATTACACTCTACCTAGAATTGTCAAGAGCATTACTTTCTGCTAATCACCAGTTCCGGGTGGAGGGCATGGCCAGGGTTGGGGGTAGAAAAAAACGTATTACTTTTTCAGTCTCTTATCTGGCCTCTGAACCCAAACTATTAGCTTTCTTGCAAGCCTGCAAGGGTCACAAAGATAAGCCTGAACTGCTGTGAAGTCACAGGAAAAGTATCAACGGTACCCATCAATATTCAAAGGGAGTCATCTCTCCTCAAATCAAATGTTTTTATTTAAAACTGTCTAGATTTTCTAGATTGTATACACTTGCAAGCACTTAGATTGTCAACAGAAAGCTGCAACGTTTTCAGTTATAAAGTGGTCTTCAGTTCACAGAACAGTTATTTAATATAAGCTGGATCAAAAGCATTCAAAAACCACTATCCCATATATAATCTGTGTTATACACAACTTGCTTTAAATTTCCATGCAGTTTTACAGCCCTTTTCCTTTACTGCACAAGGTTAACGGCCACTGAAAATATTACTAAAAGACAGGGTTACTCTAATAGTAGGTTTACTATGCAAAAAGAAAAAAAAAGTTATCTTACACATCCTTATGATTTCAATTGTTTAAAAAAACAAGCTGTGTATAGGGCAGTTAATTCCTTTGGAGAAAAGGAAAACCTGCACTAGAACCAACTAATTCATCTACTTTATCTTCAACCATCTCATCCTCATCTTCTTCCTCTTCTTCCTTGGTCTTGCTCTCTTCATTCTTGAAAATTCTCCTTTTTAATATAAACTTCTCATTTGGGAATAATTTTAGATTACTAAACAGTACAGAGTTCTCATATACTCCTCAGCCAGTTTCCCCTACTGTTAACAATCTAACCTAACCAAATCTTACCCTACCATGGTACATTTGCCAAAGCTATGAGACTAACGCCAGTGCATTACCACTAATTAAAGCCCCAGACTTTATTTGGATTTCAGCAGTGTTTCCACTAATGTCCTTTCTCTGCTACAGGACCCAATCCAGGATACCACATTGCATTTAGGACCACCTCTTTTTTCCTATGTCAGGCTCTCCCTTAATCTGGTAAAGCTATAACATATACAATATCTTCTTCCATTTAGCAGATTTATTGTAAGGCTGATAATCACCTGCATTACTCAACATTCTCCCAATTCCTCTGCAACATTTGCACGGTGTTCTCCTTTGATTTCTGGCCGATACGCAGCACGAAACAAGGTTAAAAGAGGCCTTTCAGTGAATTGAGATTCTTAAACTTTTTTCTTTCCCCTTCAGGGGGAAACAAGACTTTCATAAGGAGGCCTGCATCCTTTTGCTATGTCTTCAAGTTTTCCTCTCTCCTTAGCAGACACAGTGTTCTCTACTAAGCATTTTTGAAAAAATTCTGTGAAGTTGACTGAAGAGGGTTGCTTCTTGTGTGCCTTCCTGCAGATTGGCATCAAGAAGGCATATGACATCATGTCATTGTGCCTCTCAGCTTTCTATGATATCCTTTGCTCATGTTTAGGTATTTTACTGTCAGTGAAGCACAGACTCACCCAGTGCCCATCCAGGTTTATTTGCTATCTTACTGGAGGTCAGTGCGCTGCCACACAAAAGTTTGTTATTTCTCCCCCCAGCACTGATTTTTAGCCCTCCTTCTCCAACCAAGATCCAACTGCTCTAGCTCTCTTATTTACAGTTGAAACTTCCACCCCATTACTGAGTACAGGATTTACCTCTCCTTTTATTTCTTATCTAGTTTCTAACGCATATACACGTTCATAAGCGCAAAGTTACTGTTCAATTTTTAAAAACACAGCAACAATCACTATAGATATGTTGTGTTTTATTTTTTCACTGGAGAGGAAGTAACTTCCATTGTGTGCTATTTGTCAAAAGTATAATTTTTAATCACAGCAAATTATTCTATAGGGACCACATATCACAATTTGCTTGACTGCTACTGACATTTGGGCAGGCTACAATTTTTCACACTGAAAAATGTCAAAATTTCTCACTGAAATGAAAAGTTCTGAGCTTTAACTTTTTTCTTTGCTGAATTCTTTTAAAATAAATTTTCAGAAGTACAATTATTATATCAAACGGCACAGTTAGGGCTTCTACCAGCTGTCAGTGACATCTGCGTCAGTGACACAGTAGGAACTCACTCTATTTATGACAGCTGCAGAAGCTGATACCAGTCTAACAACACATTTTCTCCCTTTTAGGCATATCTGGAGACCCAGAGAATAATTTCTAAGCTCCATGAATTTGATAATTCCCAGAATAGGGCAGGAGTTGGAACATAACATCAGCAAAAAATATATCATTTTCCAAATGTCTGACCACAAATTGCCAATGGGGGATTACGGATTAAATGTGGAAAAAAGGAGACCATGGGTCACCAAATCTGGCCCACGACCTGTGTTCATAAATAAAGTTTTATTTTAACACAGCCACACCCTTTCTTTTACATAAAAAGCAGGGCTGCGTAGTTACAACAAACATTGTATGAGGGACTTCCCTGGTGGCGCCGTGGTTAAGAATCCGCCTGCCAATGCAGGGGACACAGGTTCAAGTCCTGGTCCAGGAAGATCCCACATGCCACGGAACAACTAAGCCCGTGAGCCACAACTACTGAGCCTGCACTCCGGAGCCCACGAGCCACAACTACTGAGCCCGCGTGCCACAACTACTGAAGCCTGCGTGCCTAGAGCCCGTGCTCCACAACAAGAGAAGCCACCGCAATAAGAAGCCCGCACACTGCGACAAAGAGTAGCCCCTGTTTGCTGCAAATAGAGAAAGCCTGCGCACGGCAACAAAGATCCCACACAGCCAAAAATAAAAATTAAAAAGCAAAAATTAACATTGTATGAATTGCAAAGCTTCTCTGGCCCTTTACAGAAAGAGTGTGTCTGACTGCTACACTAGACCATGAAGCCTTAAGGACAGGCACTGACTATCCCCCAACTTAACACAGCACCTGACCGGTAGTGCCTGAATTTTTGCTTTCTTTCCACAGTCACTAGAATAATGACTTACCTAACATAAATTTCTTAAATGAGTATTCTAATTCTTAGATCCGGGACTACAACTTCACTTCTGAAGTGACTTAACTCTGATCCCAGTCTTCACAGTCAATTGCATGGATTACCCCCTTTCTAATGTATAATCCTCATGAAAACTAAGTTACTCTTCCACCTTCCGGCGTTTTTACCCTATCAGTTTTAGCAGCCCCCTATTTTCAATCTATTGCTCAACCTAGTATTCTTGTTTCTCTAGCAAACTCTCCAACTATTCCCACAAAGCCTCTGACTGCAGCCTCTCTCCTCCAGCCAACAAAAGCTGCTTGCTACGCACGGTTTCCATTAGCACAAAAGGTGCCTTTGTAAAAATCTGATAAAGGGGCACTCTACAGCAGGCAGATTACCAATATTTTTAAATGCCCCTTCCTTGGAACTAGCCTCACGTCAGGGCTCAGGGCTTAAGAGAAAGGTGCAGTTTGTAGAAGACCAAGTTGGATTTCGGCCCCTGATTGTTCTCTAAGCCTGTACTGTACAGAGTACAAGATTCTCCACAGCCACGGCAACGCTGCTGCCTACCATATCCAGTTGGGCAGCTTCCTTTACCATCAGATTCCCAACCTTGCCATTCATTTCCACTAACGCTACTTCCAATGTCCTTTGGAACTTGACTCTTTCACGCTTTCTTTGCTATGCATTCCCTTAGCAATTACATATTCAGTCTGTACTATCAAGTGCAACACTTAGTGATATGTTGCTATTACCCCTGACTGCTTCAAGCCATTTGACTTCCCTTCTTAACCAAGTTCCTCAAGAAAAGAAAGCATTTGTTTTTCCTTACATGCCCCACAGACCTTGTCATTGTGGCCTATTTTCATTAAAGTTGACAGAACATAATAATGGAATACCAAACATGCCTTGATACTTTCCCTTATTTGATGAATACAATTTATTAATACAACTGAAATCTGGATTTTAGACTTTTCTAGGTAGGACCTTCTCATAAAGCTGGGACACTGGATCCATGAGTGTTCTTTCTGAACAGTGCAATTACAGATACCACAGCAGTCAGAACACTCAGAACACAGCAGTCAGACATCATCACAGGAGAAAACACAGAAACCTTTCCCTTCAGTAGTTCCACTAAACAGTGTTTCCCAAAGATATTGTTTCACAAGAATCACCTGAGATTCTTCCTAGCGACACAAGTTACTGGATGCCACCTTAATTCCCCTGAGTCAAACTCACTGGGAGATGGGCCTGGAAATTATTATTTTTAACAAGTGTGCCAAGTGACACCTATGTTAATTTAAGTCTGGGAGACGGTGCACTAGAGGTGATCCCAGGAGGGTTCCTCTCACTCTTTATTCTCACATTTACATAGAGGGAACAGTAAAGGGCTTACTCTCTTATAAGTTAGAGTAACAAGGCAAGCTATAATTGGCATAAAACTACTGCTCAATAGGAAAGTGATATAGATTTGACCTCAGTGTAGTATTTAGTTAATAGTAAACCAAATGCAAAGCATATATTGCTTATTTCACTTCCAACAGGCAACATTTAACTAGGACAAGAGAAAGATTTTGGAAAGAGAACCCAAATAGACAGTTCCAAGACCCATCTCTCAGCTAATATCGCACCTTGATTCCTCTTAGTAAAGCAAGGGCTGAGGAATAATAATTATGCCACCGTCTGCACAAAACTAAGGCACATCTAACAATAACAGCAAGTATGGTTCTACCCTACCAATGCTCGGGATGCTAAAACATCAAAAGTCTTTCTAAAGTTGACGATACTGGTGTCAAGTTTAGGGAACAGAATATTTCAGAGCTTCCCTGGCCAAGAGTAAAGCCTACTATTTCTGAAACCACACAGACACTTACCTGGGGCACAACATCCTGCAGAAAAGTCACGACACTTTCCATGTAGGACTGCTCCCTGAAAAAGGGTGAAATTGATAAAATTTATCATGACAGCTTAATATGAAACATGGAAAAGCAATTTCTACAAGCCCTAATAAAGTTATTCATAATACTAAAAAAAAGAAAAAACAACTCTCATCGTCTGATAATTCTGCTAACCTGCTTTCTTAATTTCTTTGAATATGTTATTAAATGCAAATGAGATTTTAAAATTTTTAAACATTATCTTTTCTGGTTTTTTTTTTTTTTTTTTGGCTGTGCCATGGGGCTTGTGGGATCTTAGTTCCCCAACCAGGGATTGAACCCCTGCCCCCTGCAGTGGAAGCGTGGAGTCCTAACCACTGGACCACCAAGGAATTCCCAAACATTATCTCTTCTTAAAAGTTATGCTCCATTTTTTTTTTTACGGACTTCCCTGGTGGTGCAGTGGTTAAGAATCCGCCTGCCAGTGCAGGGAACACAGGTTCGAGCCCTGGTCCGGGAAGCTCCCACATGCTGCGGAGCAACTAAGCCCATGCGCCACAACTACTGAGCCTCCGCTCTACAGCCCACGAGCCACAACTACCGAAGCCCGCGCACCTAGAACCCATGCTCCGCAACTAGAGAAGCCACTGCAATGAGAAGCACGCGCACCGCAACGAAGAGTATTCCCCACTCGCTACAACTAGAGAAAAGCCCACATGCAGCAATGAAGACCCAACGCAGCCAAAAATAAATTAAAATTTTTTTAAGTAAAATAAAAATAAATAAAAATTTAAAAAGTCATGCTCCATTTTTTTTTAATTGAAGTACAGTTGATTTCCATTATTGTGTTAGTTTCAGGTGTACAGCAAAGTAATTCAGTTATATATTTTTTTCCGATTCTTTTCCATTATAGGTTATTACCAGATATTAAATATAGTTCCCTGTGCTATACAGTAAATCCATGTTGTTTACGTATTTTATATATAGTAGTATCTGTTAATACCATACTCCTAATTTATCCCTCCCTCTCTCTTTCCCCTTTGGTAACCATAGGTTTGTTTTCCATGTCTGTAACTCTGTTTCTGTTTTGAAATATAAACGTTCATTTGTACTATTCTTTAGATTCCACATGTAAGTGATATCATATAACATCTGTCTTTCTCTGCCTGGCTTACTTCACTCAGTATGATAATCTCTAGGTCCATCCATGTTGCTGCAAATAGCAATATTTGCTTCTTTTTTATGGCCACACGCTCTCTTACTTTGATACAGATAGAACTTTTAACTCGTATTTGAAGGAGTGCTGACAGAAGACTTGGCTAAAGCAGGACCGTCCTCTTGAGTCAGGGCAGAAGAATGCCCTAGTTAGAGCAAGAAAAACTGTTGCTGAGGACTCAGTATTTAGTGACCCTCTCTTTAACCTGGTTAAGAACCTAGTCCCTTACTTGTATCTAGCAAAATGAATCTATATTTTGCTGCAGGTGCAGGCATTAGGAGGAGTTATTAAACAGTCCTCACAGAACTTTCGGTGTGGATAAGGTATGGGAAAATATCAAAATGCATGAAAGTGAAGAACTATTAAGGACACTAAGATATTTTAAATGGGAAATATATGGAGATCAGCAAATGGAGGAAAAAAATTTTTCTTCAAAATATATACCAAATCAAATTCATTTCAGAGAAATGTGAAAAATTACATTTGAAGAAAATAATGTGTTACCCTAAATCCTATTTTTTAAAAAGGCAATATGCCTTAGATACCGACAAAAACTGAGTAGGCCTTAAAAAAAAAATTTGATTAGGCCTGCCCCTCCAACCTCACTTTTCTCCCACTCTCGTAACTTACTCTGCTTCAGTCACATGCAATTTCAATTCTTAGACTACACCAAGCTCTTCTTTGAATCAAGACCTTTACACCAGCTTTTTTTCTGCATGGATCCCTTCGCAAATTCTTCCCTGCCTTTTAGATCTCCAACCTAAGTGTTACCTCCTCAGAGAGGCCTTCCCTGAAGGCCTTAAATCATACTCCCCAATGCTGTCCTCTATCATAGCACACCAGGCACTGATCAGAGCCTGTAATTACTTATTTACTGTGTCCCCCCACTAGAATGCAAACTCTATTACAGAAAGGAATCCATCTTTCATATTTACCTTATATCTCCAGAATCTATAAGCCAGTACTTAGGCACAGAGTAGATGCTCAAGCATTACTTGTTAAAAGAATACTGAATAAATTAAAGAACTTCAAAAAACACAAATTATGTATTGCATAACAAAAAGCAATATATGTGGAATACCATATGGTGAGGCAGCATAGAACAGTGCATAAGCACACAGACTCTGGAGACAAACTGCCTGGGTTTGATCCAGGTTTCCCTTCTTGTATGTTACCAAGGAAAATTTTTCTCTCTGCTTTGGTTTCCTCATCTGTAAAATGAAGATTGCAACAGTACCTAACTCATAGCTAATAATATGCTTAGCCTGTTGCCATGGTCCACAGTTAGCAAAGAAATATATAGCCCTGGGAAATGCAGGAGGGGAAAAAAAGCAAGTATAATGGTGAAATATCATACTATACATATATTTTTTGTTAGTCTGAGAAGGCAATTTTATGTAACATGCTAAACTGCTCAAGGGAAATAATCCAAAATGCTACAATTCCCTTATGAACACTTTGAAAGACAGAAAACAAACTTTATCTCCTTAGCCAGGTATTCAAGGGTCTTAATTGTCCACCCCAACCTCCTTTAAACAGGTCAACTTCCCTAGATTTCATTTATGAAAATAGCTTGCCTTTCCCAACTCTGCTTACTCCACTGCCTTTGCCGAAAATGTGCCCTTGATTCTAATTGCCCAAATTGTATTCAGCCCTTAAAGTACACTATAAATGTTAGCTTTTTCAAATTTTATTTATTTATTTTTGGCTTCATTGGGTCTTTGTTGCTGTGTGCGGGCTTTCTCTAGTTGCGGCGAGCGGGGTCTACTCTTCGTTGTGGTGCGTGGGCTTTTCGTTGCGGTAGCTTCTCTTGTTGCGGAGCACGGGCTCTAGGCACGCGGACTTCAATATATGTGGCTCACAGGCTCTAGAGCGCAGGCTCAGTAGCTGTGGCGAACGGGCTTAGTTGCTCCACGGCACGTGGGACCTTCCCGGACCAGGGCTCGAACCCATGTCCCCTGCGTTGGCAGGCGGATTCTTAACCACTGTGCCACCAGGGAAGTCCAAATGTTAGCTTCTTAATGAAACCTTTTCAGATCTAAAATACTCCCACTAAAATATTCCCTCCAATCAAAATTTTAAATAAATAATAGGGACTTCCCTGGTGGTGCAGTGGTTAAGAATCTGCCTACCAATGCAGGAGACATGGGTTCGAGCCCTGGTCCGGGAAGGTCCCACATGCCATGGAGCAATTAAGCCCGTTTGCCACAGCTACTGAGCCCGCATGCCACAACTGCTGAAGCCCATGCACCTAGAGCCCATGCTCCGCAACAGAGAAGCCACCGCAATGAGAAGCCCGCGCACTGCAACGAAGAGTAGCCCCCACTCACCACAACTAGAGAAAGCCTGCACA